>NW_026067923.1:9207302-9273194 GCF_014885135.2 Alexandromys fortis
GGGAGTGATTTCTTATTAATAAAGAAACTGCCTCGGCCCTCATAGGACAGAAAATTAGGTAGGCGGAGTAGACAGAAGAGAATGCTGGGAAAAAGAAGCTTAGTGAGGAGTCGCCATGATGCTCCCACGCCAGACAGATGCAGGTTAAGATCCTCCTTGGTAAGCCAGCTCGTGGGCTACGCAGAATATTAGAAATGGGTTAGAACAATATGTAAGAGCTAGCCAATAAGAAGCTGGAACTAGCCGGGCCAGGCAGTGTTTGGAAGAATACAGTTTCCGTGTAATTATTTCTGAGCATAAGCTAGCCATGTGGGCGGCCGGGTGCCGGGGACGCAGCCCAGCCGCTCCTAATTTCAACACACATGGCCTGGTATCCTTTCTCAGTAAGGCATTCATATCTTGTTTCCTCTGCATCTGGCTGGTGACTGCATTTCTGCCTTTCCTCTTCCCAGAATTCTTTTAGTCTGATTGCCCCACCTATACTTCCTGTCTGACTACTGGCCAATCAGTGTTTTATTAAACTATTATGAGTGACAAATCTTTACAGTGTACAAGAGTGTTATCCCGCAGCACTTGACATTTCTCCTGTGTATATTTCTCACATCTTTATCACTTGGACAGATTCCTTTTTTAAGTCTTTATCTTCTATTCTATTGTTGTATGTATCTATCTTTGTGACACCATGCTATTTTTACTATTATGACTCTGTAATAGGTGTGATGATGCCTCCAGTCATAGATTTTTTATTTAATATTGTTTTGGCTATCCTTAGTCATCTACGCTTCCATATACATTTTAAGATTGTTTTTCTGTCTTTAAAAAATTGCCCTTTACAAAAGGAATTTTGATTGTGATTACACTGAATTTGTGGATTGCTTTTGGTAAGTGGCTTCATTCAACAGTATTAATTCTTGCAATGCATGAGAAGTCTTTCATCTAGTATCTTCTTCAGTTTCTTAAGTGTTTTGATGGCTTCATTATAGAGACTGTTCATCTTTTTTTAAGGTTGTACTGAGATACTTCATTTTTTGTAGCTATTGTGAATGTCATTCCTTCCCAATTTATCTTTCAATGTGTCATTGATATGTATGAAGGCTGCTGAATTTTTTGTGTTAATTTTGTATCCTGCCACAATGTTGAAAGCGTTTATCAGAATAGAATATGCTATAGAATGCTTGACAACACTGAACATGGGGGATCCTATGACTTGAAAATAACAGAAAACCAGTGGCATTGCAGAGGTGAAGGTCCCATCTGTGAACACAAATCCATGTGATCCGAATCAGGGCTGACTGAAAACCAAGAGCCAGGGTGAAGAAGTACCTGCTTTTCACTTTTGCTCTTTCCAACCACAGTGTTTACACAAACAGGTTTTTCTCCTACTGTTTAATCCTTATTTTGTCTAAAATCATCATTCCTCTTTTTAAAAGTCTTCTGAATAATTTTAGTCTTGCTTTTAAACAGAACTAATGGTATTTTAATTAGAGTCTTCTTAGAGATGAAAAATAAAAAAGAAAAGAAAAACCGAATGAGCCGCATTACTTGGTGCTTCCAGAAGTTTCTTTGCAGTGTTCATAGGAAGTGCGAGCCTGCTAATGCTCCAGAAAGTAGGCCATCTATTTTCATCATATGCTGTAGACAGGAAATGATTTCCCCCCTGTTGAAAGTGGCTCCCATCAATAGAGAGCGTGGAGAGTAATGACGTTTCGGGGAAACATCGATTCCAAAGAGAGAACACCATGGCCAGGGAGCAGGGTGTAGAACACTCAGCCTACTTAGAAGTTCACAGAGCTGCTGGGTGCATAATAGATTCTCAATATTTTTCATATAAATGAATAAATGCATTCTGTGTTATAAATAGACCAGAATGAATGTATGGTATTGAAGGGAAAGAAACTCTGTGGGGAAAACAAATTATTTATGACTTTCTGCAAATTGATCCATCAAGACTCTTTGTGAAGAGTAATAAAGGTTCTAAAAGAAATGGGGATGTCCAAAAGTCTGAACAAGTGAAAAATAATGAGAAATGGAAGGATCCAGACTACATATAAACAAATGAACTCTAAACAGGAATGGGAAAATTTTGTCACCAGTTCTTTGGTGAGAGAGAATAATGGAACCTACTGACTAGGCTGTGATTTTCCCTCCTTGTATTAGTCATACTTAAATGCCACATGCATTTATTCTTTGAGTCATTCCTTAACTGTTTCCTTAACAAACACTATTTGAGTAGCATATAAATACTTGCCACTCTTCTAGGAACTAACAATACAACAAATGGACAAAGTACTTAGAGTTCATGCCTTTGTAGTACTTCTGAGAATGTTTATAAGTAATAGATAAATATATAATATATCTGGGGTTAAATATACAATGTATCAGGGGTTATACACTGAAAAAGATGTATTTCTAAGTAATATCTGAAATAATGTCAAAAGGTAACCAGGAAGTGAGTCATACAGATATCTTTTAGAACTATTCAGCAGAAAGATCCAGAAATGAAAATGCATAAAGGTAAATTGCTCCTGCTAGAGCAATGTGGCTGGGGCATGGTGCCAGAGGAAGAGAAGAAGTAAAATGTGAAACCATAGTTGTTGTAGCAATAAGTTCTATGGAGGGCAAATATCCTTTTAAGTGAAGGTGTGACCTTTTATTTTTCCAAAATGAGAAGGGAGATCATTGAGCATTAGGTGGTTCTGAGCATAAGAAACGGATATATTCTGTAGGGTTAAACCAGCCTCTAAGGGGGCGGGCTTGCCTCTGGCGAATGTTTACTGATAAATTGGGCGCCCCTTCCTGTTTCCTGTGCTCCGCAGGAACCTTGGTTTTGTGAGTCTGATTTTTCCATTAAAGTTGTGTTTATATTTATTACAATTTGTCTGCATTAGTCTAATCAGCCACAATATTCTGTGCATCAAAAAATATTGTAGATACATCAATAGAGAGGGTGACAGTGTAGACAAAGAGAAAGTGTGTAAGACACTTCAACAGCCCAGACAGCAGCCAGGCATGGTTTAGCTCAGTGGAGGTAATTCCATGGCTGAAGCTTGGATAGGTTTGGAAGATAGATGATGTATGTTGATAATGATTGGATATAAGACTTTGGAGCAATTGCGTGCAGTCACAATCACTGAAAATAATTAGATTTCTTTCATTAAAACAGGGAAATATGTGTAGTCCTGCTAATGTGGTGCTGTGTAGACCATTAGAAATAGGAATTGAGTCTGAAGACATAAATTTGATCATATTAGTGATAGTTGAAGATGTTTTCAGATATGATGAAAGACAAACATGCATTAAGTTAAGTGACTCCCATAGTGCCATTTCAAGACACGTACCCAGAAATACAGCATTAAACACTGGAAGACTGAAGAAGACAATGGAGGATAATCTTCATAGCAGCTGAGCAGAAGCAGCACATATTCCATATGAGAAATCCCAAATCACGTGCCACCAGACTTTTCATCTGAAGCCATGAAGGTCAAAAGTACTGAATGAAGAGAAAGATCATGCATGAATCAATGAAAGTGTACTACAGGAGTTCAAGGTAAATTAAAGATGCGCAGATGAATGAACATAATGTAAGCATATCCACTCCTGCAGACCGACCAAAGACAATTCTTAGAATAGGATGGAAATGATATAAGAAAGAATCCTGGCATCTAAGCCAGGAAGAAAGAGATGAGTGTGGAGAAGCACAGGTATACACAGCCTGTCCTTTCTCTCATACATTTAATAAATCATAACTTAAGAACAAAACAATATAGACTATTATAATTGCTGGGACAATGATATTTGCTGAACAGATAGCAATACCTAAACAGGGTTGATAAAATATCGATACCAATGGAGTAGTGTTGCACAGGGACAAACCACAGCTAACACCATGGAAGTAAGGACAGATGAAGACATAACTGTACACACCAGAAAGAACATAACTGATTTTGGAAAATCTGTTCAATGGAGTGAATTAAAATATCAAAACTCTCACACATAAAAAGTATGAGCTCAGAGAATTATATTTATAGAAATTCATTTAAAATTTGATATAAATAGATACAACGTACAGGGTTGGAGGGAGATACAGCATGTAGACATGAAAATAAACCAGGGCTATCAATACTAACATCAGAAAGCAGAGCCTTAAGAGAAAAGGCAATTACTGGAGGCAGAGGGACATGACATTATTATAAAAGGATCAACACACCAGCGAGGCAAGGTAATTTAAAAGGAATATGTGTAAATAGGAAGGTCTTGAAATATATGAGCAAAAACAGAGGAGTCAAGTTCATGACATAGATGAGACCTTCTGATCTCCCCATTGATAGACCTATTAATTGGAGAATTATCCCAAACATGAAAGCCCTTAACAATGCAATTGGTCACATAACTCTGGTTGACATTTGACAGCAATTTCCCCAACAACAGTAAAACATAAACCTTGTCCAGAATTTCATAGATTATTGTTGTTGTTGTTGTTGCTGATGCTAAAACAGAGTCAATCATAAATCTTGACAGAAACCTTACCAAATAGATAATAATTAAATCAAATCGAGTTGCAAATCAAGATGAAATATATCTTGAAGCATGGCTGCAGCAAACATGAGGTTTACTGATGAGAGCAACAAACATAGCAATGACTGCAAAATCAACAAGCTGACCAACAGAGCCATGGTAAAGGTCTACCACTAAACACAAAAACACACTCAACTCTACTTTTTTTGGACAAAGTAGAAGCCGTTTAATGTAGGTAGGATTACCCTTTGCTCAAATATCATCACATTTATGGCAAAAATGAACTCAAATAGATTATGAAACTAACATAAACCATAAAGATAGAGAAGTTCTAAATAAAATACAAGGACAACATTTTAGACACAACAGCAGCTTCAGACTTCAGAGAGCTTATCAATGAGAAGTAATGGTGATTTGCCTACCACATTAGATGAAAAGACAGATGGGAACAATGGGGAACTTTTGGAAACCATTTATCTAACCAGGAGCTAGTATCTAGAACACACGAGGAGCCCCACCAGCTCAGCAGTGGTCTGGCATATCCAGTTAGAATAGTAGCTCAAATCTGAACAGGGTTCACTGAAGAAGAACATGCAGATGACAAAAACTCACATGCAAAGTATTGTTTAGCCTATGAGCCACTAGATAAATAGAATAAAATGCTGCACAGATACTACCAACCTGTCAGGATAGCCACAACTAAAGCAGCAAGTCCCGCATGCTGGCAGCGGCAGATGGACCAGAATACCCATAGGATGCTGGTGGGGGTGGGGGAGGGAACCCTCTATGGAAAACTATTTGGAGACTGTTTGTGAAATGAAATGTGTGTATTTCCACGCATTGCCTATTTTCCAGTAGTTGCACCCTGGCTACCTATTAGGGGGAACAAAAGCATATTCACATAAAATCCTGAGCCTGGTCCCTTTTAGTGGCTTGATTTGTAATAATTCCTATAAAGAATCAGGGCAGGTAGTCTTCAGCTATATCCATGCCATGGGAATTACTACAGGAGATGGGTAGGATTCGTTTAGTTTTAATGGAGCAAACTGGATCATTGAGGTGGTGCAATGGGCAGCATCTTAACTATAATGTAGACACATGAAGCTACACACATGAAAAAAATACAACTACGTCATGCATGCCGAACAAATGGTTATAGCGACATCAGTGCTTCAGTTGTGACCTTGTTATGTGCGATAATGTGTGTTGTGACCACTTGTGGAAAGCGGGTAAAGTTCTCTTTTCTGCTCCTCCCCTGTTCCTTCTTCTCCCCACCCTCTTCTTTCTGCCAGAATTTCAGATATGGCCACAGCACCCAAATTTCTTGTATCCTATTTTGATGATGTATACATTTACAAAAACCTACAATAACTAAGCAACTAAAGCTAAGAGTGTAATTCTGGGGTTTGGGGTTGTTTTGGTCAAGAATAATTCCTAATTCTCTAAGTTGTAGCTGATCTGCCCTATGCCAGTGTCTAGGTGACTTTAAAGTTGCCCATCTAGGTGTCTCAGTCAGGATTTCTATTCTTACAATAGAACACCGTGACCAAAAGTAACTTGGGGCGAGAAGTTTATGTCAACTTATAATTCCTTAAACCAGTCTGTCACTGAGGGAAGTCAGGGCTGGAATCCAGAGACAGGAGCTGATGCAGCAGGCCGTGGAGGGGTGCTATTTCCTGGCTTGCTCCTCTTAGCTTGCTCAGCCTGTTCTCTTACAGCACTCAGGCCTACCATCCCAGGGGTGGCACTGTCCACAGTAAGCTGGGCTTTCCCATATCGATCATCAATAATAATAATAAAAAGCTACTACAGGCCTGCCCAGAGGCGAGTTTGGTAGAAATTTCTCAACTGAGGTTTTTTTTTTTTTCTTCCAAAATTACTTGATCTTTTGTCAACTCAACATGCAATTAGTCACCACAGATGGCTCAGTGGACAAAAACACTTTTTGTTAAGCCTGACTGCCTGGCTTGGATTCCTGGGGCACACGGTATGGAAGGGAAGAAGTGGCTTCCGAAAGAGTGTTATACTTTGACCTCTGCGCAAGTGTTGTGGCGTATGCATACCTACTTATCTACCTACCTACCTACCTCCCCCCAACACACCACACATATAAACACTCTTTTAAGTACACTTTTGAGGAGGTAAGGGAGACAGCTCAACAGGTAGCATGCTTGTTGTACAAGCATAGAAATGAAGTTTGGATCCTGAGAGCCTGTAAGGCCTGGGTCTACACCTCCTCCGGGGGTTCATTTTGAGGACAGTTTCTGGCCAGACATTTTGTTGAATTTTCCGGCTATCCTGTGCTCCCTTTGCCCCATCTGGTGATTAGCTATAGGGCATTGTTTACTCCATCTTGGGTGTGGTAATTTTCCACCTGCCTGGGGGGACTCCATTGTGCAGCAATTAGGTATATAAGATGTTTCCTAAGTTTGAACAAATGGCATTTGGCTTATCTTCTCTCGAAAGACCCAGGTCTCTTGTATGTTCTTTTAATATCCAGGCCCTTGCCTACCTCGAAAGGTACAGTGGCACACAAACTGTACCGAGAGTAACACAGGAGTTACAAGAACCCATGTCAACTCTGATGGCTGTGGTGGCCTGTCATCCCAGCGCATGGGAGGAAGAAACAGGAAGTTCACAGAGCAAATTGCTACATGGACTAGCTGAAAAAGCAAGCTCTGGACTCAGAGAGACCTGACCTCACTACGTAAAGGTGGAGCAAGATGGAGCAAGACACCTAATGTCAACATTGGGCCTCTACATGTACACAGGCGAATCTACATGCATAATCAGCATGCACACATGCATTCATACCACATACACTCAATTGAACATCTTCATCCTTACATTATGATTACATAAACTTTAACTTTTAAACCTGAAAAATTCCCCTTTTTTAATGGAAGCAGAAATTAACATGGAAGAGGACAAAACACGTTTGTGAAGGTTACTTTAGTGAGATCTGGAGTCCTCTTGATTCATGACTGAATTACAAAAACAACAGAGAGGAGACAGGGATTCTTAGTTAATAAGCACCAGCCTGAGCAAGTTGAGCAAACATCTCCATTTATTTCTAATGATCACCAAAAGCAGGGTTGGAGTAATGAGGATAAGCATGATGTATTGAGTCACTGTCTCGTCTCTGCGTCTTCCTGGGAAAATGCAAAAACACAAAACACGCACTCCAAAGGCCACTGAAATCCCCTTAGAGAGCTCTTTCATTGCGCTGGGAGACAGGAAATGACTTAAATAGACTTTATAATATTCTTAACAAATAAATTACCTTGAGAGCTGAAATGATATAAATCTTGAAGGCTATATTCTGAGAAAATGTCATGGAGAAGAATACTTTGGCTGCAGATCTTTTATCTAAAAATAAACAAAGACAGCAATTACTCACCACCCTTTGCAGCAATCCTGTACAGTGCTCTCTCTCTCTCTCTCTCTCTCTCTCTCTCTCTCTCTCTCTCTCTCTCTCTCTCTCTCTGTCTCCGTGTGTGTGTGAATTTTCTTTCCTTTTTAATTTTTTGTAGTATTTACTGGTTTTGTTTGCAGCACCTTTCCCAACATGAAAACAGTCCTTCAACACAAATATAGCTACTTGTGTTTCCATGAGCAAGACTGCCTGGTAGAAAACAAAGAAGATTCAGGCTTGATCACAACGTCATATGTCTGTCAAATTACTTTTCCTTCTTGTCTTCTTTCTAGCATTTTTTTTGTTCTTGTTGTTACAACTAATTATTTATACATATAGCCATTCCATCTTTTACATAGATTCTAGATCTAGACCTGTACCAAATATCTTTGCTTAAATTCCAAGGAATCCACAAGGATGGCCCCAGCTAAGACTCCTAGCAATAGTGGAGAGGGTGCCTGACCTGGCCTTCTCCTCTAATCATATTGGTGACTACCCTAATTGTCATCATAGAACCTTCATCCAGCAACTGATGGAAGCAGATGCAGAGGTCCACAACCAAGCACTGGCCCAATCTCCTGGAGTTCAGTTGAAGAGAAGGAGGAGATCTTACATAAGCAAGGGGGGGAGGTCAAGATCATGATGAGAAAACCTCCAGAGACAGTTGACCTGAGCTAGTGGGGGCTCATGGACTCTTGACTGACAGCTGGAGAGCCTGTATGGGACCAAGCTATGCCCTCTGAGTGTGCATGAAGTTGTGTGGCTTGGTTTGTTTGTGGGACCCCTGACAGTGGGACCAGAACTTATCCCTGGTGCATGAACGGGCATTTTGGAACTCATTCCCTCTCTATGGTAGGATATCTTGCTCAGTCTTGATACAGGAGGGAGGGGTTTGGTCCTGCCTTAACATGATATGCCAGACTTGATTCCCCATGGGAGGCCTTACCCTCTCTGAGGAGTGGCTGGGGGGTCGGGTAGAGGAGGTAGGGGGAGCGGAAGGAAGGGATGGAGGAGAAATGTGGTTGATATGTAAGATGAACGAAAAACTTTAAAAATTATCTTCCTTATATTTATTTTACATTTTGCTTTTGACCACATCCAGTCTCATTTATTTTTCTTGAAGCCAATGTTCTGTCTGACCCTAATTTGTTTTCTCTAAATGTATAAAATGCTGTCTTCCATAAACCTCAGCTCTTCTTTCAAGAGTGGTTTTCTTCATATAGGAATGACACTAATGTCACACTGCTTCCCTCGGGCTGTAATAACAAGGTTGCCTCTACTGGCTTATTTCTGTCAGTTCTGGAGAACAGAAGGAACCAAACTGAGACAGCAGCCGTTCTGAGCTCTTCTGAGGGCTCTTTGGTGGAGTGTTTCCGGCTTGTCTTCTCTCCTAGTGGTTGCTGACAACCTGCATCATGCTTGGCTGCAGCATCATCTCTGCTATCTTCATGCCATTGTCATTTTGTAGGCTTCATGCACCTCTATAGTCTTTCCTATAAGGACACCAAGAGTGGTTTGAGATAATGAGGATCCAATGTGACATAATATTAACTTGGCCATGTCTTTAAACCCAGTTCCAATTATGGTCATGTTTAGGCTTACCAAAGATTAGGGCTTGAATATATAGGAATATAAGTGAATATATTTATATATTCACAAATATAAATGAATACACACTCACACATATTTGGAGAAGTCGGGTCAAAATTTAACCGACCATGGTACAACTGTCCTTTGACTCATACAGGAAGGCTGTGACAATGGTGACCATGTGTCAGCAAACAATGGTCACACTCAGCTCTGAGAACAGGGACATGCACCTAAAGCTTTTTGATGTTATAAAAGCGATTTTAAGGAAATAAACAATTATTAATCTTTTCATCTACAAGGCCATGCCAACTTGAATATAGAAGAATTAAATCAAGCCAGAGTTTAGCACAATTCAGATGTTTATTAGAGTAATGAAGTCTTTGCTTATTTCTGTGTGGGAGGATCCTACTACATATGATCCTAATCCAATAGGCACAGCCATCATCTCCTCGTGATCTAATTTCCTTCTTTAGAAGAAAAGTTTTTTTTACAAGAAGATTCTTATAGAATTATTTTTATAATATTTTATTTTCTTAATCGTTTGGTTATGAATACAGTCTAGTTTCATCTAATCCACTTGTCCTCATTTTTTGTTTTCTGCACCAATTTTACCACCCCTACTACCAGAACTATTTCTTCCTAACTTCATCTGTTCTTCTTTGTTTTCTTTTTTATCTGCTGGGGATACAGTATTTGTGCAGGTATAAGGGCTCCTGTTAGAGGATGGGTAACCTTAGGGGTCACCGATGAAGAAAAGTGACTCCGCCTCTCCCAATAGCCATCAATTTCTAATAGCCCATTAGCTGAGGGAGAGTCTTCATGACCGCATCCCTCATTTCATGCTAGGAGTTTTACCTGGTGTGGTCCTGTGAATGTTGTCACAACCGTTAGGAGCTCATATGTGCACACTGCCCTGCTGTGTTCTGAACAGAGTTTCACTGTAGTCACACACTCCCTGCTAGCACTAAATAATCTTTCATCCTTCACTTCTAATTTCATTCCTGAGTCTCAGGTATAGTGGGGTAGATGTCCCATGTAGGACTGGGCACACCTGCCCCTGCATATTGGCAGTTGTGGGTCTCTGTTGATTACTATCTACTGCTTAAACAAGCTTATCTGATGAGGGCTGAGAGACACACTAATATATGGATACAATGGTTGATCATTAAGAGATGGTTTAATACGGTGTCCATTCAACAGGATAGTAGGTTCCTCGCTAAAGTTTATGACCAATATGGTCACATGTTCTTGGCCCCAATCGAATCACAGTGCCAGGCATGAGTTCTGTCTTCTAGACTGAGAATTACATCCAAGCAGAAAGTGGCTGGCTGCTTTTCTAACATTTGTGTCAACATTGCACCCTGGACATCTCCTGACATGCTGATCGCTATAGCAGTTGGCAGCGTTCACAGTTAGGCAGGACGGGTGACTGCTTTTCTCGTTATAATACTTTTATCTTGAGAAAGTTTTATCTAAAAGTAAAATTGTAGTATGTCATTTTCAAAAATAATATCAAAATTACAGGATGGCTATAGTTCACCCTAGCTATAAGATGAGTGGGTTCTACGTAAAATGTTTGTTTATATTTAAGCTTTGCTGATACATACAGCTGAGTTGATTTACTTCCTCATTCATTATTTTCAGTACAACAAAGAATTTTTTCTCTTTTCAGTCATAGCCAGGCGATTCAATTTTTCTTCAGAATTATAAAACATGAAACTTCTCTATGCAGTATACTCAATGAGAACTCCAAGCACGGATGAGTGTCCCAATGCAGGACATATATTTCACTTCCTAAGGGAAACACCAAAGAAAAAGAATGGAAAGCTATATTCCTTTTCTTCCTGTGATCAAACATCTTACAAAATGACAACTTATGAGAAGAGGAGTTTATTTAGGCTGAAGGTTTGCCATGGCAGGGAAAGCATGGTAGCAGGAACAGATGTTTTTGGTACCAACATCTTCAAAGTAGACAGGAAGTGAGGCTGAGCTATGAAACCTCAAGGCCCATTCCCACTAGACTCACTCCATCCAGCAAGGCCCTACCTCCTAAAGGGATACACCCTTCGATCCTAGCACCTTCAGCAGGGGACCGAGTCTTTAAACATACAAGCCCGTCTAGTTTTCTTACATTCATGCTACAATGAAGGGGAAGCTCACAAACACTATCTTGGGTAGTATTTTTAAAACTTTACATTGAACTGGCTCCTGAATGTATTACAAAAGGGACTAAAAGTCTTCTGATGGCTTCAAAAAATACTTTATTAGCAAATTGCTAATTGAACAAAACAACGTGTTTCATAATGGCATTTCACACACATATATAATTACTATATCCTGCTTTCTCTCCCACAGTTCTCCCACCTTTACCTCCAAGCCTTCCTTCCATTTTCACATAGTATCTCCATTATTATTTTCTTTAATCTTTACTCTTACATGTATACATATAAATATACAATTACACGCTGCTAAGTCCAGTTCATGTTGCTTACTTTCGTATGTTTTTAGGGTTGACCACTTAGTATTGGATGGCTAATTAGGGACCTATCCTTGGAGATAAATGATTCTCTCTCAGCAGACATTAATTGCCTATAACTTTTCATCTAGGGATGGGGTTTAATGAGATATCCCCTATCCATATTGTCATGTTGACTAGTATTGTCACTGTTCAGGTCTTTTTTAAAAAAATCTCTTGATTTTTAAACCTAGTGTACTAAAAACGTAACAGTGATTCACAGCCTTTTGACCACATCTACAATCCTATATTCATTACAGTGTATTTTATAACAGTAAAGAAATAGAAACAGTTATACCAGCACCATTTGTTGAAGATACTTTTTTCCATTTTATATGTTTAGCTTTTTTTTTGTCAAAATCAGGTATTCATAGGTGTGGGAGTTAGTATCAGGATCTTTGATTTGATTTCATTGGTCTTCCTGTCTGTTTTTATGCCAATATCAAGCTGTTTTCATTACTGTAGCTCTATAATAGAGCTTGAAGTCAGGGATGGTGATGTCTCCAGTTGTTCCTTCATTGTGCGGTGTTGTTTTGTCTACCCTTTTTTTTTTGTTTGTTTCTTCATATGAAATTTAGTATTGTTCTTTTGAGGTCTGTGAAGAATTGTACTGGGATTTTGATGGTCATTGCATCATTTTTACTATGTTAATCCTACCTATCCATGGGGGTGGAAGATCTGTCCGTTTTCTGATATCATCTTCTATTTTGTTCTTCAAAGACTTAAAGTTCTTGTCATACAGGCCTTTTACTTGTTTGGTTAGAGTTCCCCCAAGATATTTTATGTTGTTTGTGGCTGTTGTGGATGGTAATGTTTCCTTGATTTCTTTTTCAGCTTACTTATTGCTTGCATATAGAAAGGCTACTGATTTCTTTTTGACTTAATCTTGTATCCTGTTAGATTACTGAAGGTGTTTCTCAGTTGTAGGAGTTCCTGGCAGAAGTTTTGGGGTCACTTATGTATACTATCACACCATAGTGAAAATGACACAAACAACATGGGAATGACCAACATGGGATTTAAGTTCTATGCTACACGATTAAACCTATACTTGGCATTATTATCAGGCCAAGAACCTAGGATTCAATGTGTCATAGGCCCTAGATGAGAACCCATTACTATTTGCTGAGTGGACATAGTCATAAATTGATTCTTAATGACTTGTCATTATTTCTATAGTCAATGCAACTCTCATCCGAGAAACTTCTATTGGCAATAAGTGGTAACTAACACAGATTTACAACTGGCCAAGGCATAGAAGAGGATAGGAGACTGACTGCAGTGCCTAAACCTATTGTGAAAGAGGAGTTGGAAAGAGTTTAAGACCCAGAGGTGTTGGGTATCTTCAGGGAAATTGTCTCTGGACATAGCAGGGGCAGGTACCTGCACATGTGTGCTCATAGTAGTGTCCCAGCATGTGCAAGATCTGTGCAAGCCCAAGCTAGACAAAATTTTGGCATGGAGATCTGAGTTGGGCATGAAATTCCACCCTTAGCTGGGGAACTATCAGTGATGGTAAGCTTCTGAGAGAAACAGTTTTCTCTAAGAGTATGAGCCCTTCTATTACTAGCAAAATTTCATTACCCCAACATGTGGTTAGACAACCTCATGTGGGATCATAATCCACAATTTCAGAAGCCAAAGTATCAGAACATCATAGCTTTTTAGCTAATTGAATTCAAAGATTCTGAAGTGAGTGTATTAACAGATTAAGGCACCGGAAGTTTATTTGTAGAACTGATTAATAAAGTTACCAGAAAACAAATAAAGAGATGAATGAAGAAATCAGTTTAGAATCTTGAGAAGAAAGCCAGCAAAACAGAAGATATAGCCAAAAGAGTCATGAAAAAGCCAGCAATACAGAAAAATGCATCAAGGAAATTGAAATTAAAGAAAGCCACAATTGTTGGAATAAAAATCTCGATGAACTAACTAAAAATATAAGAAAATTATCTCCCCTAGACCAAAATAAGCAGAAGAAAGACTACAAGGAATGGAGGACAAGGTTGAGGAAATATTGCATTTAAATATTAATGAAGAAAGAAATCAAGTATCAACATCATGTACAGGACATCTGAGACATAACCAAATGATTAAATACAAATATTAATAAATCAATATGGCAGAAGAAGGAACAGCAGAAAAATAAGGTTTAGGAAAATCAATACAATGAAATTATTACAGAAATTTTTCTAAATGAAGAGAAATGAATATCTAAACACAGGAGACATTGGACATGAACTCTATGCAGACATGAATAATGAAGAGTCACCGTATGACACACACAGTCAAGATGCCAGAGTTAAAAGCAAAGAGACAGCGTTAAGAGCTTTATTAAGAGCTGTAGCACTGATTTTTTTCTTCTGACCACTCCGTTGCTGTCTTGGGAGAGATGCAGTACTGGCCCAGTAACCAGTGAAATGAAGTAAGCGGAACAATAGACATGTTTATGTTAATGATAATGCTGTCACTGACCTTCCCTGGCAGAGGTGGGATGGGTGGGAAATAGTGGTGCAGTAAAGGGCGGGATGATCGAGTGGTGCTTTTGTCCTCTCACACTGGATTCCAGCAATCAATCCCTCATGCCCTCCAGATGCGTCTGATCTTGGAATATACTAGACTATGTAGTCTGCGGTAGGTCATGCTTCATGATGCAGTTTCTATATCATATTCATGATATGATAGGACTATGTACTGATGTAAATGTTTGGAGTCATTCGCATTACTGTAAATAACTCTTTATCCTGTAAGTAACCCCAATAAACTTGGTTCATCAAGCTATTTTTGGGTAGAATTATTTTTTTGAACTGTTGTTGCCATATCTGGGGTGAAAAGGTATCTACTGGCATCTCTCCAGGTGAAGTGGCATGGAACTGAAAAAGGAAAATGCCAATTCATTTATAATCACATGAAAATAACCAAGACCTATCACAAGAATCTGTCATTTCCAGACTGAGAGTGAAAGGGAAGCAACTTTACTAAACAAATGAAAACCCCCAAATAAATTGAAATGGCTATTCTAATATCTGATAAAGTAGACTTCAAAGTGCTACAGTGGTCTTGGAGACCATGGAGGATGAATATCAGGGGCCTGTTAAGGCCTATTGAAAGAAATCTATTTCCTCCCCATTGGAGGAATGGGATACCTCTTGCTACTAGTGGAGTCATGACATTCTAATTTGCTCCAAAGATGAAAACATTACATGCTATTGTCTTCTTGCTTAATAATTAATCTAGCTGGGCCTTGGTCAAGAGAAGGCTTGCTCACTTAAAGCCATATTAAAGAGATAGGAGGAACAATTATTGCTTCAATGAGATAATGATCTTTCCTTTCCAGGCAACCCCCTTCCATGTAGTAGCTTGTAGACCTTCCATCACATAACACTGCAGCCTTCCTGCTTTTCCGAGTTACTTTGTGTTTTCCTCCCGAGTTATTTTTTGATACTGGTAAAAGCATGGGGGTGTTTTCTCCAAGTCAAGTTTCTGGGATTTCTTATATTTTCTCTGAAGTCACTGCCCCCACTACCCCCACACTATCCATCTGCCATGTGGCTGCTTCCAAGTAGAATGTGGTTCTCACATGCTTTTCTCCACCGTCCTCCAGGTGGAGCTACCAACAATAGAGACTGTCCCTGCTGGGTTTTCACTAGATCTAATAAAATTGTCCTTGAACTTCCTTTGGAATCCCTCCTAAATTTGTTTGTTAAAAAGAAAGACTAAGTAAAGAATATGGGAACCCTAACTTCCCCAAGAAAAGCTAAACTAGTATGGATGTTATATCTTAAAACAAGGAACAAGCCATCCAAAAAAGAAAAATAAATTATGACAGTTTATGGACTGAATGCTGGAACTCCTAATTTCATTATGGACATAAAAGAAGACATAGATCCTGATACAATAACATTGGGTAGTTCACAACCTCACTCCTGTTAATATAGATAGGTCCTCCCAATTAGGTATTAATAAAGAATCATCAGAGTCAATCAGTATTGTCACACGAATGTAACAGATTTCAATAGCATATTAAAGTGGCGGAAAACACCATTTTCAGTATGCCATTGAACTGTCTCTAGAATAAATCACATTTTAGCCTTAAAGCAATTTAGAACAAAATACACAGTGAAAATAAGCTCTCGTGTCTTACCATGTCACAGTGAAATAATATCAGAAATCAATAGCAAGAAAAATCAGATGCACTCTATGTGTACTTGGAAACTAAGACCTAGCTTTCGAGTGACCAATGGTTCATAGAAATGAGGGAGGAGATGAAGATGTTAATATAATTAAATAAAAGTGGAAGTACCCCTTACCAAAGCTTGTGGGTATACCTAAGGCTTTTCTAAAGAGATGTTTATAGCCATGAAAGATTACCTTATAAAAGGGGGGGCACAATTCAATCAAATCATGATATATCTCACAGTCTTAGGAGATCAAGAGTAAGTCAAACTCAAAAGCAGGGTATAGAAGGAAAGAATGCTGATGACTTCCTAGCACAGACACTAAAGAGAAATAAAAACTCTGAGCCAATTACTCGAGAATGAGAAAAGTCAAAGTAAACAATGAAATCCAGAGGACTGTTGAAGAAGACTTTGAAAACATTTTTTTTTTCTTTTTCAGACAGGATTTCTCTAGGTAGCCTTGGAAATCCTGGCACTCACTGTGTAGACCAGGCTGGACTCTACCTCAAAAGTGCTGGGATTAAAGGCATGTGCCACCACCACACTGACTTTAAAATTTTTCTAAACCTAGGAAGAATAGAAGAAATGGATAAATTCCTGAACACACATGTCTTACAAAACTTAAATCAAAGGTATGTATTAACTTAAACTGATCAACAACAAGCAAGAGATGGAAGCAATAGTAAAGTCTCTAAGAAATGAAAGGGCAGGGTTGACTCTCGCTGCCAAATTCTAGCATCAGTGTTTTTCAGACTGTTCCATGACACTGTCAGGAACACTATAAAACTCAGTCTATTCAGCCAGTGTTACCCCAATTCGCAAGCCAGATAAGGACTCAATGAACAGGAAATAGACCCAATGGGCCTGATAAACAGACATAAAAATTCTCAATAAAATTCTTGCAACCTGAATCCAAGAACACATTAAGAGGATCATATACTGTGAGCAATATGATTTCATTGCAGACATGCAAAGATTGCAAGGATGGCTAAAGATATAAAAATAAGTATATATAAAACAGTATATGAACTGACTTAAGGATGAACACCGTACCATTACTTTAAAACATGCGGAAAACATCTTTGACAAAGTTCAGCAACCCTTTCTGCTAAAAATCCTGTGAAAGAAAGGATAGAAGGATGCTATTTCAGCATGGTAGAGGATATATATGAGAAACCTTTAGTTAATATTATACTAAGTGAAAATATTTAAAGCATGAGATAAGACTTACTCTACTTACTCTTACTAAAAAAGTACTTGAAGCCTTCGCTAAACAATAAAGAAAAAATAGAAGTGATATAGAGGAAAGGAAGGAGTCACGTTATCCAAGTTTGCCAATGAAAGGACACTAAAGGCTGTTCCAAAAGCTCTAGATTTATAAAACATTTTCAGCAAAGTAACAGAGTAAAAAGTCAGCATACAAAAAACCCAATAGCTTTCTTATAGACTAACAACAAACTTGCTGAGACAGGAAGCAGGGAAAAATTCCATTCTCAAGAGCTTAAAAATCTATACATAGGGATGAACTTAACCACAGGCATTAATGACTTGTACAGTGTAAACATTAAAGCACTGAAGAAAAGAGTGTGAAAATACTAGAAGAAAAGGAGACCTCTGATGTTCATAGATTGACCAAATTAACATTGTGTCAATGGTTACATTGCTGATAGTGATCTACAGATTAAACAAAACTACTTCAAAATTCTGATGACAGTGTTCATAGAACTAGAAGAAACAGTTCTAAGATTGGCAAACTGAAGCACAACACTCCTTTAATAGCCAAAGGAGTCCTAAAAACTCCTTTTTTTTTGTTTGTTGGGTGAAATATTTTTAGGCTTCACAGAGTCCTTTTTGGTCTTGTTCCACTGAACTACATTATCCTGGAAGGAATCCATAGATTCCCATCCTTAGATTCAAATTTTGAAGTCAAGAAACCTTTAAAATGTATATGTTGGTTTAGCTTAGCAACCCCTCCCCCAGAATCAAATGTCTCTCTTCAGACAAAACACAGTAATATACATAATCCAGACTCTCTGTGTAATTTCCATCTTTATGTGGCTCAATATGCATAATTTTATTACTCTATTCCTTTTTAAGAATTTTTAAATAATTGTTTTAATCTATAACTGTTTCTACTTTTTTTCCTCTTTTCCAAACCTATACACATTTATCAAACTCACTGTGGCCCATTCAGAAGTGTTTTTTGTCTGAGTCATCTTCACTGTGGATCTGTAATCCTTTTCTGATCAGGAACATTTATATAAAATGCTAAGCCGTATGGTTAGAACTAATGCTGTGTCTTCGCCTTTTGTGACTTTGCCAATGTGATAGAGGTACTTTTACTGCCAGATCTGCAAGTCATGCTTACTGCCAAGTTCCAGGGATGCAACCAACCGGTCTATGTCACCATTAAGCAACTTGTAACACTCTGCTCACAAAACCCCATTTAAGTGCTCTGTAGCAGAACCTCCCCAAAAAACTCAGAGTCATTCATGCTTCCAGTACAAACCAGGGAGCTGTCTCTTAAAAAAAGCTGTACCTCTGCTTGTGGCCAGCAAAAAAGAGAGCCTATCTGAAAAAAATGTGACTACCAGGAAGCTCCAATTGAACTCCCATATTTGTGGGTCTATAAGCTCCTTTTCTAAGCTTTCTTAGACTTTGTGTGGATGTATGTTGCTGAACATTGGTTGCCAGACTTGGCTAGATGTATTCTCTGTCCCATTAGTCCCCTCTAGACCAATTTTTCTCAGCCTCACTTTTCTAGACGCCACTTATGAAATAACCACTCTGAGGCTTAATATTAATTAATATTAATTATCTTTGGCCTATTATCTCAGGATTCTTATTAACTAACTCTTACATCTTAAATTAACCCATTTCTATTATTTTATATTTCCCACAAGGCTTGTGGTTTGTTACACCACATCTTGCTTTTTGGGTTGCTACATGGCATCTCCCCGACTCTGCCTTCTTTCTCCCTGCATTCAGTTTAGTTTTCCCACCTAGCTATATTCTACCCTGTCACAGGCCAAAGCAGCTTGTTTATTAACCAATGGTAATAAAACACATTCACAGCATACAGAGAGGAATCTCACATCATCCTTCTTTTTCTCCTGTCTCCTTTACTACAGCATCTTAGCTCATTCTCAGACAGATCTCTTTCGCTCCTCATAAAAATTACACCTGTAAGATCATTTGCTGCTGTTTTTCTGCCTTGGTCATAAATCAGCCATTTTAACTTTTCCTCCCCACTTAATAAAGACTCTCTCTGTGAAAATGGGTGTCTGGATGTAGTTTGTGTCTAATCTAGGTCCCAGGAGGAGTCCCTGCTGTGCACATGCAGGGGTAGGGGGTAGTGAGAAGTTGGGACGTGGGGGTGGGCTGGGGGTGGTCTCCTACAAGTAATAAATGATAAAATTGATCAAGTCAAATAATACTGATTTCTCAAGTTTCATAATTCAGGAAGAATAGATAACTGAATAAACTATGAATGATAAACATTTCAATTAAAATGTTTGTCTCATAGAAAGAGTCTATTTTGAGTAGAATTGCCAGATTTAGAAAATAAAACCGTTTTTTAAATCTAAATGATAAATTATCAGTTTTAATTTCAGATAAACAGTGACTATGTTTGTTTATAAAGTATGTTGTTGTTTGCGTAATATGTACACTGAACTGGTCTTCCAGTATTTTGTTTGGGAACCTGAATACTGAGCTATATAGTCCTGCTTTCATTTTAAAAGTCAGTGTTGGGTTCAGTGATGGAAAATCTAGTGGGCGTGCTGCTACTTTGTGGCAGGCAAGGGCATCAACATTGTTGCTTTTGTGGTGTCCAGTGAATGGAAACTCACGTTCAATGTACATCGAGTGTATCAGATGACCAGATAAACCAAGAGGATCATTAAAGGGAAGTACAGTCATTGTCACATGTAGCTTTGATACTTGTTTCGGTTGTCATGACAGGAAGGCCTGCCTCCTTACTGAAGAGCTAACATCCTAAGTTGTCTAGATAAGTTTGGAAGACAGGAGACTATGACTTCCAAAGTGGACAACGCCAGAAACAATACTCCCAGTATCTCCTGTGACTGGCAGCAGTTTATACAGAACCACTTAGGAGAGTACACTGTGAGGAGCTGCCAAGGCAACTCTGCGTTTCTTTAGCACTTAAACCCGTGTTTGTTTTCACAATATTTCAAGGCAAGTCACTTTTACGAGTGAAGAGAAGAAAGGATAAGCTAACTTCCTGAGGGTTGCACACTGGGTCAACAAGAGAGCTGGGAAGATGAGCAAAACTCCACCCACTGCTAATGCTGAAGACATTTATTAAGGCACAGTCACTGTTACTGTTTATATGAACTTTTTGAAAAGAACTCTAAAATCTTCCACAATATTACCATACATGGGGAAGAGATATGCTTTTGGTAATTTAGTATGTTTAAAAATCAAGCAATCTTAAGGAAACCAAAGTTAAAATTCTTCAGATATTGTCAGCATCTCCCAAGGAGACACAGTCTTCAGCCACTGATTTACCATTTCTATTTTCTCCTGAAAAAAAAAAGAATTTATACTTTTATTTTTATGGTGGTTGGAAGAGTGAGTATTATAGGGGATAGTGATCTTTTAATTTCCATAAGAATACACTTAAAATTTCATCGACAATAAGTTACCAGACACTTATTTGCTAATACTATGACATTACTTTAGCCAAGCTTGACGTTAGTGGCTTACACTTACATATTCAGATCTTCCCAATAAAGGCACTAGATGAAAGTTTAAAGATTCATAAACCACTATTGCTGTTCATGTGAGAAACTGTATTAGGTACAGCTCATTTGAAGTATTTGAAGGTCTTTTGACTTCAAGCAAGCCTTTTAGCAAACTTTTTAAAAATGTCATCTTAACCGTATTAAGCAAATAAACAAAAACCCCTCGTGGTATTCCTAATTGCCAAGCAGTGTCAACCAGGAACCACAGTTGGCACTAACATTAAGAGTATTTCAGCTTAGTCTCGATGGAAGATTACCCAACAAATTACAGTTTCAGCCATTTGTCTACAAAGAGCAGACACTAAAAATATGTATATGTCACAACTCGGTCACATAGTACTTTTCCAAACAGGCCATGCAATCCTGTAATAAAAAAAAAGAAAGCAGGCTTGGTTGCTCTTCTCTTACCGTCTACTCAGAGCTACTGACCTTGTACAGGCTTGAGCAATGAACTGTATGGTCCAAAAACTAGTGCTATGTCCATGCAAGGCCTCCAGGCATGGATTTGATTGGGGAGGCAAAGGAACAAAGAAAAAGACACGAAAACTCAGCCAGAAAGCTGGTATCAGGTGGTCTGGGCTCACTGTTGGAAAAACCATAGCTCAGAGTGTTTATTATACGCAGTTGTATACAGAGAGGGTGTTAGCACATACACTGAACAAGAAGTCTGGAGTTATTAGTACAGATAAGCTAGGTGGGAGGGTATGTGGCGGATGCCCGGATGAAGCAGGCAGGTTTAGCCAATCTCAGTAGGATTAGTCTCTGAACTGGAGTCATCTTCGGGCCACAGTTATGTGGGGAACAGACATCTATGTTATTCATTTCCCACACACCATATCAAGACTCACACTGGGTCCCTGAGGAAAGGTTTTCGTCATTTCCCTCTGAGTCTCCGGGGTCTTTGACACGGCCATGTGTAGTCAACAAAATGCATTCACTCAGGACTCCACTCACCCTGCTCGTACCAAGTAGCTGCTGTGAAGAGAGACGGTGTGAGAAGCAGGGGCAAGCCATGTGAATGGCACCTGCCGCTCTGTTTGGGGCGTGCACGGGCATCTGGGCAAAGATGACTGCACTGAATTCAGATGAAGCCAGCCTTCTTCAGGATACTTTGCTCCAACACCCGCTGTAGCACAAAGCGCCTTAGCGGTGGTGTAGGAGGCTTTTCTGATGTAGGGGGAAGAGAGCACACCCCACAGCCTCCTCCCTCTACACAGACACATCCCCTCATCTTGGTCTTGGTCTTTCTTCAGTCTTTCCTGGAAAACTACCAGGGTTTGCTCTTAGCTTTCATTTGTTTTGTTTACTTTTATTTCTTTGTCATCGTCCTTCTGCAATACCCCCTCCACCTTCTGGGATGTCCAGTTCTGCTCTAACCACTTCCTTCCTTATTCTTTACTCAAATGATGTCATAGAAACAGTTTGCTCATGGCCTATTTTTCTGGGGATTCATGTAACAAGGCATGGCGATTTACCCTTTACAACAAAGAGAACTTGACGTATATGGGTAATGTTAAGAATTAGCAGAAATGGGAGTCACTTTTAAATCTAGACTTCTTTTTGTGAAGTTGCAGTCCTGGGATTTCTGCTGGAACAAATTAAGAACCTTTGAATAGAGTTCTGGATAAAGAGGCAAACAATAAAATTCAAGGTAAGACTATTCACTCAAAATACATAGTTTTTTCTGCTCTTTAAATTTAATTTTTGGGTGAATATGTGTATGTTTTATGTGTCTGTATGTATGTGTGTTCCTTATATGTATATGTGGCCTTATATGTATATGTGGATATGTGCATAGGTATGTGTATATACCAAGGTTCCAAGTTAACATCAGACATCTTCCTTGATCATTCTTGACTTTATTGAAGCAGGGTCTCCCTTGAACTCAGAACTTACCAATACAGCTCATACAGGTAACAGAATGCCTGCCCAGGTTTCCAGAGGTTCTGAGGATTAGCTGCAAGTGCTTTATACACGGTGCCATCTCCTTAGCTTTTTATAATTATTTTTTAATTAATTTTTTCCCATTTGTTTACATACCTACCAGATTTTTCTTTCTTTCCTCTCCTCCCATTTCCTCCCCTCATTCACCCCTTCTCTTTCTCCATCCAGAAAGAGACAGTCTCGAATGGGAGTCAACAAAGCAAGGCACAGCAAGTTGAGGCTCCCTGCATCAAGGTTGGGCAAGTCAACCCAGCATGGGGAATGGATTCCAATCCCATGTAGGTGGCCTTATATGTGTATGTGGTTCCCAGCCAGCTCAAGTGAGGAACCCCACAAACAAATCAAGGTACACTACTGTCACACACACGCAGAGGGCCTAGGTAGGTCCCAGGCAGGCTTGCTAGATGTTAGTCAATAGTCCATGTACTCCCACAAGCTCAGGTCAGCTGTCTCTGTGGGTACCCTGTCATGACCTTGACCCTCCTGGCTCGCACCCGAACCTTCCTCTCTCTCTTCAACAGGACTCAGGAGCTCAGCCCTGTGCCTTATCTTATCTTTGAAACAACAAAAATGCAAGCTTTGAAACTCCTAACAATTAGACTGTTCTTTTGATTCCTGGTTCACTTTTGATAGCATATGAATGCTTATTGCTTTGGGGGAAGCAAACACTGTGGTTTCTGCAGTGGTCTATGCTAAACCACAGGAAAGCGGGTCTGGTCTTGGTCAGACACTGCTCCAGAAGCGAAACCTTTGTCATGAGGAGCAGCAGTGGCTGCTCTGCAGCAGCGCTCTGGTAGCTGGCGTCCATGCAAAGTGTCTGCTGCTGAGGCTATCTGCAGGAAGGCAATCTATCACCAAGAGGTCAAAGATCAATCATTGTGCAAGAGCTTGCGCCAACAACCACCTAATGCCCACGTTTAGTCTGTGGGTATCTCCTCGGACAAAACTGTCCACAGCAATGTCATCAGAAACACAACTCTTAAGCAGAAGACCAGACAAGAAGCCAAGATCCAAGACAGGCAAGAACAAGTTGTTCTTCCAGAAGCTTCGGTGCTTCGGTATTAGATGCCTTTTGTTTGCATCATTTTTTTTAAGGGCTTGTGCTTGAAAACAACACGATCATCCCTAAACCTGCCTGGCCTCGACCAGCTAATTTTAATTGCCAGTCACTAATGTGAACAGCCTGTGGAAAGTTAGGGTTGGAATTGAAACGATTAAAAACCCACAGTGAAGAGTTTCAGAGTTCCATGCCCCGAAAATGCTGGCAACTTTCCTGGACCGATGCGATACCTTCAGAATTATTAATGTTTAAAAAGTGGTTTGGAACAAAAAAATGTAAATGCTACTCAGAAATATAAAACAGACAAACCCTCTCCTGGACATTTTGCTTCTCCTATTGTTTCATCCAGTTCCAGTTTTCTGTAAAATCTGGTTTTCATGCTGCGGTTTTCCCTACCTGCTTTCGCACTCAAAGTCAACACTTTCTCATTCCCGTTCTCGGCGGCACCGAGGCCCCCCTTAATGCTTGAAGGGTCCCCAGTTTCAAATGGACACAAAAGGAGGTCGAGAAATTGCAAGCTGCGGAAGGGCAGGGCGGTACAACTACTGAAGACACGGCTGCCACAAGCCTTCCTGGACTTTCCCAGCGTTCTAGAAGACAGCTCCTCCTCCTCACAGCTCCCAATGACCCGATCTCCCAAGCAGGGGTATTTCCCTGATGACTGTAAGCTCCTGGAAGTGACTGGTCTTGTGGGTCTCTGTGTGAATTTGGAGTGTGTAGACTATCAACTATATGTCACAGCAGGGTTCTCCAGCCAGGTCATGGGCCCCATGGCATTGCCCGCTGAGAGGATGAATGAAGGAAAAGTTCTACCAAGACCTGGGCCTGTCTCTATATCTTTGGTGAAGGTGGTGACCAAAACTAGCCTTCAGCTAAACACTGAATGGCCTGTTTCAATACCCAGGTCTGAGTGAACTGCAGAGAAGATAAAACTAGGACAGATCTGTTAAGTGTAGTTTGCAGTTCAGTTCGTAGGCACACGTTTGTTGTGCTTACCCAGAAAGCCCTGCTCTTCAGCCTTTCCTTGGTCTATGGTTTTCCAGGACATGGAGAGTGTGTGCCTACTGATTCAGGTCCATGCCCTTGGTGCCAAGTGGCAGAAATAAAGTAAAAGGAATAATTCACTCATTTTAGTTCCATGCTCTCATTTTAATTCTCAATTAGAGGTTTCTTGTTCCCCAATAAATAACAGTCTGTTTTCATTGTATCCCTTTTTGACATTGTAAAGGAGATTTTATAGGACTTTAAAGTTTGATACTACTAGAAGAATTACTTCTAATGATACTTCTTTTCAACAGTGGACTGAGCTAATGGTTACTTTTAACAACCTTGTCTCCCTGTGCTGCTTCATGTGATAACAGATGTACAATTCTTGTGTCCATGGAGCAACTCAGAAAAATTTCCAAAGATGGGGGCGCGGATTCTGTTTGCTCCAGTGAAGACCTTGGCAGAGTGGACCGTGGGCCTCAGATGAAGTCAGTGTTCTTTCCTCTTCCTCCATGTGCCTGTCTCTAACCTCTCTGTACAGAGGGCTTTTCATTCTTTGCTCACTCTAGGGAGGTCATGTCTGTTTGTCAGTGCTGGACATGAGTTTACTACCTAGAGATGGAAGGGGTTCTTACCTTTTAGCTCTGGATGGCCACCCCAGAACAGTTTGTAGTCTAACGCATGTCCTGTGCTTCCTAAATCAGCCTTGAACGCTACAGAGAAGGAGTTTAGTTGAGGACGCTACAGAGAAGGAGTTTAGTTGAGGGTTCATGTTCCACTTTGACAGGGGCAAGATCTTTGGACAGAAGAGGAAAGTAAACATTCTCAAGGGGCAAAGTTAGCAGTTACCATAGAAGGTTTATTAATTTTTTTATTTATTTGCTTGTAAAGGATTTATCAATGCCTAGAAAGCTAAAAAGAATAGATCAAGTTTTCAACTCAAGTGCCTACCTAGTCTTACCAAGTACAGGCCATCCATGGCAGTAGATACTGACTCCACGGAGACTGTTACATAAACACCGACAAGAGCTTACAGAGTAAGTGCACCAGGCAAACTGGAACCTTGCTTCAGAGTGAATTGTGAAGTAGGGATTCCTTCCAGGCAAGAGCTATCTATCACAAGCCATATTGATGGGGAGCCAAAGAATTGATTACCACAGCTCAGGTACGTGGGCTATGTCTGCAGAAGAAAGGTTACTTAAAATGCTGCTCAGCAAGGAGTGTCGCACAGTTGGCTGCTGCGCTGTGCTTTTGGACCTTAACCTAATTGAGTGTGTATATGTGTACTGGAGTGTGTGTGTGTGTGTGTGTGAGACAACATGTTCTCAGGGCCTTTCTGACCTGATTACTGACACACTGCTGCATGTAGAAGATATGCATAGGAAGTCTGTCTAGACACAGATTAAGATAATATAGTACAGATTTAAGTATAGTAGACTAAATTTTTCTAACTCTCTACTTTCCCCCCTTTCATGCTTCTAAAGAACAACCCGGGCCTCTCTTCATACTCTAAATGTAAAGCTGCATGTTATTGTCCAGACTTGGACAAGTGGAGTGTGTTGAAGGTGTTTCTGTTTAATCTTCCTAGTCTTTCACCAGGATGGTTTCCTCACATTGACAAGCCAGCCTTATTTACTGTAACTATCATACTCTGAAATCTTCTGTAAAATCTTCTGCTTAACAGAGTTCCTCGGTATTCCATTAGTAAGAATGATAAGATCAGAGTGTATTTATATTTATTTTTAATTTTTTTGCACACATACAGGCATATGGGTAAGCATTTGAACTATCACCACCTAGAAGAAACGTGTCTGTTTTAAGACAACTAAGGACCCTCTCACCTTTTATAGTCATTCAAGAAACCACAGACTTGGGAAACAGCTTAGAGGTTAAAATATTTGCCCTGTAAGCAAGAGGACTGGAGGGGATTAGACTCCCAGAATCCACATGAATATGAGGTGGGTATAGTGACCTATTATAACCCCAGCCTCAGAAGCTAGAGACAGGGGATCCCCAGAACAAGCTAGCGAGCAAGGCTAGCCATTTCAGTGAGCTGTGGGTTTGATTGAGAGATCAGAGCTCCTGTACCAAAGAATAAAGTGGTAGAGTGGTCAATTAGGTGATTAACATCAACCTCAGACCATCCCAGGCACCTGCATGGACATATGCACCATACCCATACACATGCGCTCACATACAAGGGAACATGCACACATACCTGCATGCATGCCTACCACATACATATATGTATGAAAAGAAGAAAAATGTAAAAAAGAACCAATTTGATATATATTTGTGTTATAAAGATACAGACATTGTAATGACTAAATCCATATAGTCTCATTACTTTCTTGCTAGCGATAGTTAAAAAAGATGAGCATACATCAAGAATAAACTAAATAAATGCATCTGTGCTTATGGATGTTTAGGAGACCAATGGATATAAGTCAAAGTACAAACGAAAATCCACAGTCACTTAAAATGGAGAGATGGCTGAGCTCTTGCAGAGGACCCACCTTCAGTCTCCAGCTCTGGGGTTGGGGGCTTATAACCTCCTAGAATGATGCTTCTGGGAATTCGGCTCTCTCTTCCGGCCTTCAGAGGCACTTGTACACATGTGTGGTTCCCACTCGGTTCCCTTTATGTCTACACAGAAATAAAAAAATTAAAAGACACCGACTTCCAGGCAATTGGCTTTCACTGTAACTCTGGCATCCTCAGATTGAATTCACTTCAGTGGATAAGGCTTGTCCATTTATTACTCCATTCAGAAAAAAAATGCCTTAAATTAGTAGTAATTCCACAGAACACACCACTCTAACTGCATAGGTGACCCATTGAGCCTCTAATTTTCTCCTAAGATCTCAGAGCGAAAGATCCAGTCACGATACCAAAATACGAACAATACGCTTTTCATTTGCAAGTGTAGAAAATGACCAGATATCATGGCTGGACCATCTTTAACCAATTTGGATAATGAGGGTGGTTTTGATTTGGCTTACTCTCATGTTTTGAAAAGAAAACAGAGTGTGTTTTCTTTGTACATTGGTTTACTTTCCACGACACAGTTTTGCTCTGGTAGTTCACCAGGGTCTCATGACAAACATGAAGTTCTGGGGCCTCTGTTGTCCACGAGTGCAGAGAGTTCAAAGACGATATCAGTAGATGGACAGTCTGCCAAACACACTCTGTGGACAGCTAAGGTCAGTCTGCCTGAAAACATGTCAAGTCGCGTCAGTCAGAGAACACAGCTTCATGCCCAATATCAATCACACGTCGTACCATATCCCTTAGGGCACCATAATGCTAGCGTATCACTTCCTTCTAGTTCATCAGCTCCAGAAGGATGCAGTAAACCAGGAGAGCAGTTTAAGGAGCCATTTCCCCATTTCCTCAAATTCCGAGACGATGTGGTTCGTGTAAATGCAGCCCTGTTTAAAGGGAAGGTTATTCTGAGCTCCAAGGACGATCTCGACGGCTACATCACTGGTCATTTGCTTTTCATGTTTATTTGAGTTTGAATGCCTACAGACATTGCTGGAAAAATAAGCAATTTTCTCTTGAATTCCTAACCATGCCACTGATTAACTCCAAGGATAGAGTTACTTCTGAGGTTCTGACAAACCCTTG
The DNA here is from genome assembly GCF_014885135.2 of Alexandromys fortis. Taxonomy (NCBI): domain Eukaryota; kingdom Metazoa; phylum Chordata; class Mammalia; order Rodentia; family Cricetidae; genus Alexandromys; species Alexandromys fortis. The sequence continues at coordinate 9,235,903 of NW_026067923.1, forward strand.
AGATTTGGCGGTTCACTGCATGCTCTTCCTTTAAAGCCCCAGCAGTTCGTGCTCGTGACGTTTCCTGAGCTTCAGCTAAATGACTTGATATGGAAAATAAACTACACTAATCAAATTCTTTAAGCATTCCTCTGTTTCCCTATTTGGACAAGCTGGAAATCTTGTCAGCGTGTTTAGGACTGGAGTATTGGAACTGGCAGAGGACCCAACGGGCACAAAGAAAGCAAAGCAGACAGAGAAAGTCGTGTTCCATTCAAAACTCAAAACAAATGAGAACGCTGCCATTCTGAAAAGTCTTCCTGCTAAGGGCATTGCATCTCCAGGACTTGCATTTTTAATATGTTCCTTTTCCTCTGTATGTTGATTGTAATACAACCCCACGAGGACTAATGAACCGCAGAATCTCTGGACGGGTACGAAAAGTTCCCACCACAAATCACGTTGTGGAGAAGGTGATACCATCACGTCACTAAGCATAAGCAACTCCAGGCCTAACTCAAGGCTGACACCTGAGAAACTGATGCAGTCACAGGTAACTAAAGGGCTTCTTAAACGAGGGCTAGACATGTTGAGTATTTTCTCCCTATATTGCAAATGAAATTGAACCTAACATCACCTACCTCAGTGTGACTTACAAAGATCATTTCTTCAAGAAGCCTTGTCCTGCATTCTTTTTTGAAATGAACTGAACTCATTTTCAAATATCTGTTCTATATCCACTGTACCCTTTCAGTGTTATCCATGCCTGCAAGGCTAGGCTTGGTTCTTATTTTTTCTAAGTGGGCTATAAAACATATCTTATAACCAAACCATCGTAAATTCTATTCTTGCAAATTTGCCAGTTTCAAAATTTCTCTGTTTAATAGTTTATTGCCGGTGTCCTCTGTTTCCTTTCTTGTTCCCTTTGAGGATCAGCCAAGCAGATACTACCAGAATTTATTTGTATTTATTAATGCATCTTAGGCTAAACATTTCTTGTTGAAAGCAAATCTTACGGCCAGAAAGAATCAAACCCAGTTCTTGGCTGTCACGGCTGTAGCATGGGGTAATATTGGATGAAAAATCGAGACAGCAGGAATGTAAACTCTAGTTTACACAGTGCTGGCCTTTCTTCCTATTAAGGTACTTTCTGCTTGCTAGCTCTCCTTCCACTTGCTAAATAGCTAAACCCTGATATAGAAAAAAAAAATGCAATTCACAACCAAAAACTAATGTCACCCAAAGACAGCTTGCTGTTCTAAATAAAATGGGAAGAGCATTGGGATGATAGGTCAGGAAACAAATCCACTTTATTCCAACTGCCTTGGATATTTTCCAGGCGTTAAATGTCCAGACAGAGGAATGATAGAAAACTTACCTTTTTTCCTTAAATCACACTTACACAGATCATTATTTCTCTACCCTCATCACTGACTTCTTTGCCTTGCTTTGAACAGAATAGATTACTCCTTTCTTGTCAGAATAGCCCCAAGCTGAGTTACAAAGGATCTTAACTCTTGGTCCCTTTCCAGAAGATTCCCCTAAATGTGTTTTTAAGAACAAGTCTTTCTCTTTGGAGGAAGTAGGAGACACTGCTTCTTGCTTGGCATCATGGTGATTCAGGAGCAGGGGTAATGAAGAGATGCAGTCTTGTTTGGGAGCAGGACAGCATTGCTGGCCCAAGCCTGCAATAGGGCAGCATGACTTCTGTGTACACCTCGTCCTTCCAGATGTTTTGGCCCTCTCTGAAGCAGACAGCAGTGTTTCTGACCCAGGATCATGGTAAGGATTTCCCACTAGCACCTCTGCTAATTAAGACATGTATACAAAGTGTCATGCCCTACCAGCAGATGGGTGTCCAGGACAAATGAAGCCGTGGTCACCAACAGTCACTACCACCTCTCCTCGCCATCTGTTTACGGAAGCAGCATTAGCCATTTTGGGATAGCTACATCAGTGAGAATATGTTTTAGTTTCCCATGTCCCTAAACTATTTTAACTTCCCCCTCGTTTGGAAGGATATTGTCCTTTGATAATGAAGTCTCTGTGAATGGAGCTTTTCTTTTGGACCCTGGAAAGCGTCATGCCATTTCCTCTGTTGTCCCATGATCTCAGGGGAGACAACTGTTGTGAATCCAACCCTTGTTCTCCACATATGATGGACCTTCTGTCTAGTGGCTTTCAAGCTTCCAGCCATGTCTTCCTCTTGCCGAATTTAATTTTGCTGTATTTCTCCTCGAGTTTCTCCAAGTGCATCCTTTTGAGTGTTAGGTCAGCTTCTAGAATGTATATGTTGGTTGTATCTGTCACCAGATTTAGAGTTTTCAGTCATTATTTCTTTGAAATCCCATTCATTCTTGTCCTTCTGGGAGTCTGTTGCTCTCCTTTGTTACAGTCTCACACACTCTGGACAAAATGCCTGTACTCTTTGGTCTGTCTGCTCTCTCTGTTTTGGGGGGAGTGGGTAAATAGATCAATTGTCAAGTCCCTTGCTTCTGTCATACATCACTTTTGTTCTTTGATCAAACTTAAAAGTCTATTCATTAAGGTTTTAAATTAGTTAATTGCATTTTTCAGGTCTCTTATTTCCATTTGGACTTGTGTTACTATCATTTCTTTCATTTAAATGAAATAGATAAACTATCTATCATTTAAATGAAATTTTTTGTTTAAATTCTTAAGACTTATAGAAAAGATTTGTTGATTCATTGTGTGTGTGTTGTGTTGTGTGTGTGTGAACATACACACCTGTATGGGTACATGCAGAGGCAAGAAGAGGGTAACACATACCCTGGTGGTAAAGTGTGAGGCAGTGTGAGGCACCAGAAGTGGGTGCTGGAAACAGAACTCTAGTCCTCTGCAAGAACAGCGAGTCTGTGAGTGCACTGAGCACTTTCTCCAACCTCTGTTTAGTTTTAAAAACTTATGTCAGGGCTATGGATCATTGTAGCCTAGGAATGTACATGGGAAAGAGCATTTACTGCATAATGTAAGATACTGGGTCTCTTTCCCAGAAATGCAACACATACGCATGCATGCACACATATACGCATGCATGCACACATATACGCATGTAAATAAGTAACTGCTCAATCAAGTATTTTATTTTTATTGTTTTGAAATTTCTTGGCTCTAACACCTGATTCATTCGAGTGTCTATCTATTGATTGCTTGTTTTTGTTCAAGGTGGGATTTTCCTGTAATTGTTTTATTTTTATTTGGTTTGAATCTGAAATGCGACCTCAAGGCTCAGTGGGATTGTTGATAGCTTGTTTGGCAGTTTAAAGGCTTTGGACACGTGATAGTGTGTAGAGGGCTGTGCTTACTGTCATCGGTGAATTAATTCCTTGATGGATTCATTGGTGGGAGATAGTAGAAGCTATACAGAGAGAGCAAGTCATCTGGGCTGTGTCCTGGAAGGGCATGCACTGTTCTCTCCTTTGTGTCCCGGCCATGAGATGAGCATCCCCCTCTACTACATACTGTTTGGGTGAAGGCTTCATCCAGCCCCTGGTACCTATATATCCAAAGGGTCTGAAATGTTCCAATGGAAGCTCCACCCCAAAAACCTTCCCCTGGAGCTGCCTTCATCCACACTCCGCCCCTGAGAAAGCCCGCCAAATGATGACCCCTTTTCAGGGATGCTCAAGACCACTCCCACAGGGTATTTGAACTGCCCCCTCTGGAACAAACATATGGTTTTCTGATTTTCTTTCCAGTCTCCTCTCCAGGGGGCTAGAAAGCCATCTGAGAGCCTTGTATCCATTAAACCTGCGCATTTTCTAATTGAGTTTAATTTAGTTTGATTTGGATTATTGGGTTGGTGGAGGGACTTATTGGGTGCAGAAACTTTTCACATACTGTCTAGCATGATGTTCTACTTTACCACAGACCAGAAACTACCAAAACAGAAACACGTGAAAAAAAATTTCTGGAACTGTGAACCAAAATAATCCTTCCTTCCTTCCTTCCTTCCTTCCTTCCTTCCTTCCTTCCTTCCTTCCTTCCTTCCTTCCTTCCTTCCCCCCTCCCTCCTTCCCTCTTTCCCTTCCTTCCTTCTTTTCTTTTCTTACTATTTCTCTCAGGTTTTGTCATAGTAAAGGAAAGTAACTAATTGTCAAAAATCTTGTTGCAAATTCTTGTAGTGTAGTGTGAGGTAGTGGATATACATGTTTAGTTTCACCCCTTTCTTACTAAAGAACTGGTTGGATCAGCTCCCCACTGAGCCCTGATGATACCACTGTATAAGAAGAAAAGAGTGCTTAGTAGTCCTGCTTCCTACATCTTACCACTACACTCTGCTTCACTAGGCGCAGATGTAGATAGACTTACAGCTCTCCACTGTACCCGTTGACAGCAGGATGTGGGGGATGAAATACTGACTAGAACAGCTTCCCATGGAAGGCCCATTTCAGAATTCTTGTTGCTGGTCTTCAGCTTCCCCCCAGGCCTGTGGACACCAGCAATGTCTCTAGGCTCTGAATATACTGCCTCTTCTCATCTTGTTGATGCTGGTTGGGAACAGCTCAGGTTCCTGTTTAGAAACACAGACACTCTCCAGGGGAAGATACAGCAGCTGTTTGCATCTATAGGGTAGAGGGGGAAGGGATCTCCATCCTGCTGAAACCATCCGGGTAGTGATGGAATGTTCTGTTAATGTTTAGTGGTACCAATATTTTCCCCTCCACACTGTAGTTAGGGGAAATAAGATATTCTTAAAGTTTAATTTAATTTAGTTTTTTCCTGTGTCTGTTGACAGTCTAGAAACCTAGGCTTATTTAGTGGCCAGTCTGTGATGTAAAGAAGGCAAAAAAAAAAAAAAAAGCCAGGTGATTCTTCAGTGTGGTCTCTCAAGTCCCGTGGTCCCTGGAAGTCTGTTTCTGTGTCTTCCTTTGTCTGTTTATTTTGGTGTGTTTAGGGTCTCTGTAACTTTTCATGAGAGAAAGTGAAAGGTATGTGGCTACTGCATATTTTCTGGAATAATAAAAACTCTTCATTGTGATCCTTTACTCCCTCTCTCCCATGTCATAGGAAATATAAACAAAGCCAGCGACATAACTTCAACTCTAACAAAAAATTTCATGTTACATTCCTAGACAAGTTTCCTCATGTATAACCCTGGAACAAAATTCTTACTCATAAATTATTAGTTTCCATAACTTGAAGGTGCATGGAAGCCAGCTCAAGACTGAATGTTTTCTGCCTTCTTTAGTCTGCTTTCATTCAATAAACTTACTTTTTGCTGTATAAGCAGAACTATATACAGAAAGAAATATTTTGTTTTGTCAGGTCCTTATTATACCTTATAAATTATTTCATGATAAAAAGTGTCTTCAAGTATATGGATTTGGTGAACAGTCCATCAGAAGAATTGGAATGCTGTCATCAGAATAGACTGTTGAGAGTTAGATTAGTTAAGTCATGTTTCAGTGGAAAATATTGATGTGGTTCCTGAGTTCTAATACGTATAGATAAATGGAGACAGGACATGATGCACATGGGAGTGAATTCATGAGCATGTGCTCGTGTGGAGTTCTTTGATGGCCCTGGGCGAGCAAAGAAAGCAATGACAGTTTTGGTGAAACACACTGAGAGCTGGATCTGGGAGTGTACAGATCATTTTCCACCAGAAATCAGGGCTTCTTGGATAGTGAAAAAGCACACGACTAGAGTTCTAAAAACAGACAAGATATTCGAATCTTTTTCGTGTGAATTCAGGTGCTTGCTTACAGAGTGGTATAGAAACAACAGGAGCAGCTTGAGTTGAAGGGACTTGTGCTCATCACATCTAAGAAGATCTTAGCTATGAAAATGACCCGTGGCTTAAATAGGAAGCTGCGAGTGTGTGCAGGCCAGTGAATGAATAAAGAAGAGGAGAAATCGTTGCCTTTGATTTGTGTATCAATTAACAAGAGATGATGCATTTTGAAGTAAATTTTGTCAGAAAACAAAGAATTAGGTTTCATTTCATTATGGCGTTTTTCAAACAAACGTTGTTTCAGTTGTTTTCTCTTCTCCTCTTCCCGCCCCCTCCTCCCTGTGGTCCCACCCCTAATAGTGTCATTTCCACTTTCATGCTACCTGTGAACCCCCTTTCACATCCTGTTGTTTCCCCGTCATGGTCTCCTATCTAGTTTCATAGTTTGCATAAACTCTTGCCCTCTTTTATTAAAGTACATGCAAACATTAAAAGTTGGATCGAAGCATGAGGAAGAACATGCAATTTTTGTCTTTGAACTGGGGTTGCAGATAATAATGTTTTCCAGATACATCCGTTTTCATAACTTCATTTCCCTTTATGGATGTATATGTGTGAATGAGCACAGATATGCATTTCATGTATAAACGAGGAGAAGGGAGAAGAGAGAGGAAGAAAGAGCCAGGATGTGTTAACAGCCTTCCTGTTATGGTATCATATAGCCCGAGAAACCTGCTTGAAGAGGACAGACTCATTTTCTCAGTTTTGGAAGTTTTAGCCCAGGGTTGACCCTTTGCTGTCAGACATGTAGTAAAGACGCACACATTGGCGGGCTCACCAGGAGAACTGTTCCTCACTGGGGTTAGGAAAGAGAGAGGAGAGGGATAGTCCTGGTATATTTAAGGGCACACCTCTGTGCCCTGACTTCTGTCCACAAGGTTCTATCTTCTCCATATTGCACTACCTTACCAAGGGAGAAGGAAGCCTTCCTTATATGAGCCTGTGAGAGACACCCAGACTCCACACTGTAACAGGCGGTGAGAGGACAGGGGTGGCAACCACGGCAGCATGCTTCAACTAGGATGTTTCCAAGAAGAGTTCCAAAGAAATGGAGCTTTTGGGGGCAATCGTCCCTCAGTTTTCACTATTGATGTCCAATCTCTTGCTACTTAAGTTTGGAAATGTTTGAAATTAAGCAGCGAGGGAGTTGTAGTTGCTACCATAAAACATTTGTTTATAATGATTTTATTGAGCATTTGCTAAGCAGAATTTAGGTTTCCGTCCCTCCTTTTTTTTTTGTGTGCGAATTCACAAGAGAATTAAAATAATCAAAACCGTGATTGGCTGTATGCATGAAAGGCACACACAAATTTGGCGGGACCATACAGGTTTCTAAGTTGGTGACGTGTGAGTGGCAGCATCGTGTTTCCTGTCAGGTGGAAGTTCAGGCGAGTTCTCCTGGTTTCTCACTGGAGTGGTTAAGAGAGGCTGTGTCACACTGGAACAGAGCTCAGCTCAGAACCCCAGCTCAGAACCCTGAGTTGGCCTTTTCTGCGGTTAGCTGCCCCATGACTGACATTTCCCCATATGACAAGTGACCTTTGCAGCTTTCAGTCACTGATATCTTGGTCGTTCCTTGTTGAGCAGGTGGGTAGTCATGTCTACAGTCACTGTCCTAGACTAGCCTTTGTTATAAGATCATGGTCCTCCTGAGAGTTCGCACCAATAGCTACCACATAACAGTTTAGGGAACAACTATATTGCCTCCATTTCCCCTGTGAAGAAAGTGAATCTCAGCAAGGTGAAAGAACTGCCTTGCAGACACACAGCCAAGCCATGACAGAACCAGGCAAGATGTCTGGATGCCCTGAATAATATGATCAGCTGTGAAACATCCTATTACTAAGAATTTTTAAAACCATCTCCTAAATATAAATAATAATTGGGGTTATGGTCAGGTCATTAAGCTAATTCTGGGGAGATTTTCTTCTCAGGTTTTAGTGGCTAGAGTATAAGGTAGGGAGTGCCCAAGGAACAAGCAAATCTGGATTTTTGTGAAAAACTCTACCTGTAAGTTTTGCCTATCTTTGACTTTGACCTTGAACAACCTATTTGCCTCCCTCTTTCCCTATATATACAAGGCCATGGAGGATGTCTTGGAGAGGTTGTAAATTGATTCCTTATCCAAGGCAGTGGTGGTAGGGTGTTTTCTTTCCTTCCACCTTCTGTTCCTTCCCCTCCTCCCATCCCGTCCCTTCTCCTCTCCTTCCCTCCCCCCATCTTCTTGCTTCTACTCTTTTCTATCCCCCCCTTCATTTCACTGTGATAACTGGTTGCAAAACATCCTGTTACAGAATCTTCAATGACTCATACAGTTTCCAGTTACTTCCAATGAATAAGAAAAAAAAATTAAGGTTGGGAAAAGAAAAAAAAATTCATTAGAAATTTCCTCATGAAACTCACTTGCTTAAACATCATAGTACTTACCAGTCGGTATTGGATAACCAAGAAGGAGCTCTTCCCTGGGGAAAACGGTCTCTCCCACTTGGAGTATGCACTAATTTCTTGTAGTTCTGTGTTTGGGGGTGGAACCCTTTGAGATTTTCCCTTCCTGTTAGAATGTCTTTAGATACTGTGCTTGTTCAGGTCTTGTTTAGGCAGCCATATTACTGAAGCATCATGAGTGAAGGGTCACTGTCATTTCAATGAGACACCATTTCATAGCTGATTTCCTGGTCCTCTGGCTCTTACAATCATTTTTCTTGTGTGTATGTAACAATAACAACGAAAAAGAGGCCATGAATTTGAGAGAAGACAAGGGTGGTGGTTGTGGTGGTAGGAGAGGTTGAGGGAGGAAAGGATGATTTAATTATATTTTAATTTCAAAAAACTGAAAAAAAAAACCCTACAACACACACAATCAGGAAAAAGAACATTCAACACTTAAAGAGCTGAAATGTGGGTTTTAAGAAATCCCAGTTAAAGAATTTTCTAATTGCCCAGTGTGGACATTGGAGTCACTGGGTTCCTCTTTGTCTTGTACAAGGGAATTGCTCTCTTCTCTGGAAGAGTGGACTTTTCCAGGAACTTTTTACTTGCAAACGATAGCAGGAAAACCTATTTCTGGCAAATTCCCTCCTTATTTTCATTTGAGCATATTTGTCAGTGAATAAATTCTTACCTTTGCTGTCCCTCCAAAGATCAGGTGTTCTGAATGAAACAACGAGACACCCATGGGTCTTTCCCTTTTTTCACTTCAACAGAAACTCCATTGGCAAAGCATGAGGGATGCCCAGCCTGCCCTTTATGGCTCAATGAAGAAAAACCATTGCATATAGAAGTCAATTTCCCCATGTTTCCATTTGTGCTCACTAACACCAGTGGGTGCTTTCATTTTAGTAAGACGATGTTTTCCGATACTGCCCATGATTTGATAGCACTTGACTCTTTGTTTATGTACTTACCAGGGATCTCACCAGAGATTCCGGAGCAGGGGTTGTGTTGGCCAAACTGAAAGAGCCCCTGGAATTCTCATAACACAGGCTGCTTACTTTCCCCCATTCAGTGTTTATTTTTCGTCTTTAGTTTGATTAGATTAAGTTTCCTTTATTTAGACTTCAGCAAGAACAACAGACATAAAGAAATTCAGGGGATTTGAAACTTAATTTGAAAAGACAGTAATTTAAATCACTAACATAAAAATATCAGATCACATATACAGGCTCATTCACCCCATGAGATAAATGGCCCTAGTGATAGCCCAGGTCTGCTGTGTCTACTGGTCGACTGATACGGACTATAGGGCTATTTTATTTATGTTTTAATAAATAAAGCTTACCTGAAGATCAAAGTGCAAAGTTATACACACTAGACAGCCCTATAGGCCAGGCAGTGGTGGCACACACCTTTAATCCCAGCAGCCCCACTAGTTATCCATAGAGGCCTGGAGGTAATGGTACATGTCCTTAATCCCAGCACTAGAGAGGAGTATAAGATGGGAGGAGACAGGAGCTCAGGGTCTCAGTCCAGTCAGTACAGACAAGCTGAGGACAGTTTCGCCTGGGCTTGGTAGAAGTAAGAAATCAAGAGTGGCTGGCTGCTTTGCTTTTCCTATATTCAGCTTGAACTGAATATAGGGTCTCTGGGTTTTTATTGTTTGTGCAACAATGGACATTCCGGAGAGACGGTGCGCTTGGCCCCTGCTTGGTACAGCACAGACTCCCTGGCAGGCTTTGGCTTGAGAGAATGTTTGACATCAGCTGGGATCATGCTTTCAGTCAGCTTCACTCTCGTGTGGATTTCTGTTGACTGGGTGCGTGGCTGTGGACTTTTCTCTACAGGAGAAAACACAAATGAGTACCCTGTCGTAGCATGAACTTTTTGCAGGATTTCATCTGGGCCATTTTGAGACTGCTCAGCACTCAGTGATGTCCTGAAGCAAAGGTTACTCTTCTATTTCAGGGGCAGGAAGTGAGGGAGGCTGCGTTTTCAGGATCATCTAATGTGAGGTTCTGTCATGATGATAACATCTTGCAAGTCTCCCCACTTTCTATTCCTACAGTTCATCTGTACCCCCTTTCTATTCCTACAGATTGTCTGTACCCTTTTTTCTATTCCTACAGTTTATCTTTACCCCCTTTCTATTCCTACAGTTCATCTGTACCCCCTTTCTATTCCTACAATTTGCCTTTGCTTTATTTATTTGAAGAGTTTAACAGTTCCTTGAGAATTTTGTACAATGTATTTTGTTTTTACCCTTTCTGCTGCCTTCCCTTTCCTGTGCACACAAATCTGTGTTCCAAAAGCCCCATCTGCTTCAGTTTGTGCTGCCCATATGCTTTTGGGTATATGGCCACCTTCTGGAGTCAGTTTAGGTCCTGCCAGTCAGTTAAGGGTCAGGCAGTGAGAAACTATACCTCTTCTTTTCACTGAGTTACTCACCGCTCATCAGTCTTTATCTGGACTAGTCTAGCAATATGCGACATCTCCTTATCTCCTTACTTTGATTACTCAAACATCACAATCACTTTAGCACTCCCAAGGAGCAGTCAGAATATCGTGTACTCACCTATTCAAACACTTAAATACTTCCTACAGGAGTTTCCTAGGAGTGGTACCACATAAGGAGCATTCAGATCCTTCTGCAGTGCTGTCCCAGCCTACCTATGACACCATCTCTTCCTGCCAGGGACAAATACGGCAACGCAGAGCTGCCACACATGTCCAAACATCCCAGCGCCAGGCCTTTACACTCTGTGACCCAGAGGCTTTTACTCTGAGAATGTAACAGCTTTCACCAGTCACTCAAATTACACCTCCTGTATGAAATATTTATCTATATTCAGAATTTTTCAAATTTCCTCCCCTCTTGCCCTCTTGTAATATTTGTCTATTAAAACTAGTAAGACTTTGGAAATAGATACATTTTGTTGGAACTCTTTTAAGGAACTTTAGGCACCACTTTCATAATTATTTGTGAAGTATAAACACAAGGTGTACATCCACCTTTGTCATTGAGGTTCTTTATGCAGTATTTTTTAAAAATTAAGTTTTAAAAATTATCTCCTTTCAGGCTGAGCATGTGTCACTCTTCTTTCTAAAACTGACAATTCAATTAAAATATTTACTTACTTATTTGGGGCAGGGTCTTGCAATGCAGCCCTAGCTGCCCTTGATACATCGACCAGGTCCTTCGAGCTTGCAATGGCCTTGCTGCTTCTGCTTCCTAAGTACTGGGATTTCAGGCATGCTTTGTCATACCTGGCTTCATAACTTGATTTAAAGTACTTCCTTCCGGATAGCTTACGTGTGCCAACTTCTGGTCATCCTGTGCTTATTAGCCATTTATAAATGCAATAGGTGTATAATTTTTCAGTTATTGATTCTTTTAACACTGTATTATAATAATTTATATAATGTATTAACATGTTGATGTATGCCTGCTTCATGCTTGATTTCCTGAAATTCAAATTATACAATTTTACATCATTTGAGATCAAAATTCTTTATGAAAGGTTATGCTTTCTCTTCTAGCACCACAATTTAAAGTCTGTAAATTTAGGAAGTTATATCAAATGCGAGAAGGACTGCAGTGACAAAAGGTACATAGCTCTTATTGGTGAATATTTACAAAATCCTGTTTTCTTCAACTTAAAACAAGGAAGTCAGGCACCTCAGATTTTCCCACAAAAACCAATATCTAGAAAATCCTCAGTATGGAAGAATGTAATTATTCAATATCTTTGGTTTTCAGAATTCAGTATCTTTGTTCTTAGCTTTGATGTCACGTTTTGGATGAGATCCTAGTCTATACCTGGACATTTAGATGGATATTCATAGTTTTGACAGCCTAGACAGCAGAATAATTGAGTTAATTTTTTCTTGCACATATGAAGGGGGCTTTTACCTGTGTATTAATTAATTCTATAGGTGTTATTGGAGTTAATAAAAGAGGAATGCTAGGAGCCCAAATTTTTTATCAAAGAAGGTGAGGGAAAATGAATTAATTATTTTGACATATTTTAGCCTTTATGTTTCATTTTCTGTTCCCATTCCTCTCTGTTTAGCCATTGCCACCAAGTAATTGACCACGCAGACCCCCCTTACAAAACAACAACAAAAAAAGATTATGTGTTCTGTTGAACCAGTCTCTGAGATCCGGAGCCATTCACTGAAGATGCTATAGGATAGAGCTAGCTGTATGGGGAGCAAAATTGTTCTCTTTCCTTTGAATACCTACCATAGAAATTTTCCAATGGAACAGACTCAAAACCAGAAAATAACCAGCACACCGCATTGCAAAAAGCAGAGGTTAAACTCTTAAGAGCTGGTGGTCTTCATCTTCTGACTGTAGAATCAGCGCCAAGACAGCCTTCTTGTTCTATTGGATAGTTAGAGAAAACCATGTAAGAATGAAAGAGAAGAGGTCAGGAAATTATTGTTTTCAATTCAAAAGCATGAAATGAGTCACAGGAACCAGAAACTAGTGAGCTCAGATTTCACAGTTTGGGCTTGGGGCACAAGGGATCAGCAGCTGGGAGTGTGTGTCAAAAGTCTTCCTTGTTGGGGCGAAAGAAAGAAGCTGCCAGGGGTTTTTAAATATACTGGAAAGTTGCTTTTGACTTTTGTTAGGAAATGATCAAGTGAGGTCAGTTTTGATGGGAAGAAAAACCTTTCAAAGTGTCTACGAATCTTCCAATCAATGGTTAAACCTTGGAGTGTGTTAGATCCCCTGCCAGCCCTTCTTACATGGAAAATAATGGTAAAAAGAGCACACATTCTGTGATATTTCTGCAAGCCAAGAATGAAAACGTGGCAGGGGCTCTCACGGTCACTTGCATTGACAGGTGACTGTACTCTGTGGACTGGACTGGGATGGTTCCCAGGAGCTAGCTAAATGTTGAAGGTTCTGTCTAGCCAAGTCTCTGACCGGGGAAGGGGAGGAAGAAGAGGAGGAAGCCTCCAGAAGGACTGGTTTAGTGTATTTTTTTTCTTTCTGATTGTCACCGAGATCTAAAATATTTATTAAAATTTGATACAAGACTTTGGTTTATTTATTTTTGATAATTAGCCAAGATCTTCGTTTTTGTACAATGTCTGAAATGGAGGAAATAGTGGTTAAAATTCAGATAAGGTTGTTCATTCTCTGTCTCTCTCTGTCTCTGTCTGCTTCACTCTGTGGTTTACCACAAAGAGTCTATAATAAAGAGTGGCTGTAGCTGAGACAGATCAAGGCCTTTATTTTTCCTGCAGTAGACTGTGTGTCATCATGCTGAAAAAAAAAAAGAGGCCTCTTTTGGATAGTAATAGGATGGTTGTTAGTTGTTTTGTGTTGTGTAGGGGTAATTTATAATGCATTTCCCATTATGCAATTACCTTTTCACACACGGCTTTAGTCTGTGATCGTAGATGCATCTCTGAGAGCCTTCATTTTTAGAAAATAATTTAATAAGACCTCAAATTCTTTCCTCTGATAGCCATGATCACAAAATGGAAAGCATTCCTCTAAGAGTCAATCAAGAGTTACTTTTAGCACATTTCCTATCATCTATGTTTGGTCATTTGTCATGCATCATCTGGGAAATAGAATTGCAGCTGCAACTGATTTTTTACCCTGAGTTCTCCAACCTTCCTCTCCTGCTTAAGGTTAAAGAGTTTTAAGTTTAAAACAAGAAGCAGCACATTGGAAGCAAGATGAGAGTCAAATGGATTTCTACTCTCTCTCAAATGTTTCGTTATTCATAAATATTCTGACAGAATTAAGAAATGTGAGAAAGTCAGAGGCCCTGTCAACCCTATGCTTCTGTATCCACCATCCAGGAGAACCCTGGAAGCAGTTTACAGAGCCATCCTCAGCCTTGGTCCCTACTCCATCTCTAACCCACTCTGTAGTCTGTAAGTATGGAAAGAAAAACATCGTCTTCAGATCGTCCTGTTAATTCAGAAGAAAGCACTGTACTTTATAGAGTTAGAGTTTAGAGGACCATTCCCTTCAGGGTTGAGGACGTTCCTGAATCTAGTTTGCCCTGCAATCATCTTCTTTCCAAAGATATTCAAGATGCTCCTGTCCCTTAGAACAGTGGGTTGCACCTGGGATGCAGTGTGCTGGGATGCAGTGTGCCAGGGATACAGTGGAGCTGGGTTGAGGTGTGCTGGGATACAGTGTGCTGAGATGCATTGTGCTGGGATGCAGTGAAGCTGGGTTGAGGTGTGCTGGAATGCAGTGTGTTGGGATGCAGTGCACCTGGGATGTGGTGAAGCTGGGATGCAGTGCTGTGTTGATAGAAATCCCCTTGGCTCTCAGAGGAGCCATCCTGATTTCTCATGTCTGAATCTGATATGCTGCAATTCCGTTGTTCCCCTGAGATCTTCCTAATTCTCTCAGAGTCTAATGAAAGTGTTTTTCTGCCTTGTTTATTGTCATACTTTGTTATTCACTCACTGTCTTCTGCTCTGTGCCAAAGTGTGGGTTCTTCCTTTCTTGTGTTTACCTGAGATCTTGTGAGATCGACAAGCTCAAAGCCTAACATTATTGAATCCTTTCCCATATTTACCCAGAGTAGACATGTATAGAAGTAAATTCTATTTATAGCAATATCATCATTCAATTATAATGAAAGTGATTTTCTTCACTGTTTCCTATGGGATTCAAATTTTGTCCTAGAAACTTCGGCTACCGCTAAAATTTGTCCACATATCTATGAGTCAAATGTCAATATTTTGAATAAAAATCATGTTGAAATTGGATAATAGTGTTTTTCTCCTTAATTTTAAATTGCTCGTTATCATTCAATTTGCCACTTCTTCATTTCCTGTGAAGAACATTGAAGACCGGAAATAAAAAGTATGCATGACCACTCAAAAATTTGGAAGGGGGTTGAATGATTGAGAAGTCACTCCTGATTACAAAATCATTGCCATATTCTTCTTAAAATACACTAACCAAGCAGTAACTTGTATGTGGCATTGTAGTAGATACAGTAAACACAGAATAAAAAGGCTCTGCCATGCCTTTTGGATGAAAATAATTAAAATGAACAGTTATAGTTTAGGTATTGGTCTTTGGACTCCCAAAGTGGGGTGTGGGCACTTTGTTTTGCCTAAGTGGATCAAGCCTGTGTCACCAGTTATAACTGAACACTTTGGGCAGAATTTGCTGAGTCGCTTTCTAATCCCTCGGGGAGGAAAATGGCAGCAGATGAATTTCAGATTAACTGAAAGAACCATATAATGTTCCGCCTGTTTTATTTGTTTTTCTTTCATATACCTTGACAGAGAATTGAGGAGAGCTCAAACTTTTGGATTTCATAGCAGGCACGGGTACAGAAAAATCTAAGAGAAATTCACCATCTTTTCTTCGGCCATAGCTGAAGGGGATCTCTGTAAGATGGAGATTTGGGGAAACCAAAGACAAAAAACAAACAAAATCCCCACCTCGTGTTCTGGCTCCTGACTAATTTTAGTCTTGTACTTAATCACCATATAGTCACCTAGAACTTCAAATGAAAATTCTAAACTTTTGCTCCAACCAGTAACTCCCTCTGCTCCAAAGAAGGAAGAAAGACTTCTTTATTTCTCTCTCCCTAAGTCTACTGGCTCCAGTCTCAAAGGCCAGCGAAAAGGTCCCATGGAAGTTAGTATGTGTGGGGAAAAATCATAGAAGTTGGCAAACTGGAAAAAGCCCCTAAATATCTATAAAAAAAAATTCTGGGCTGCTTTTCAAACTGCGCAGGGGTTGAGGTGAGCTGGTCCAATTCATCCTGACAAAGGCCCAGAAGCATATGTAACAAACAGTGCCAAAAACACTGAGAAGCCTTTAAAGGCATGCAAAGTCCACTGCGACAGAAGGTGATTTGATGAGTGACCCTAACCACACATGCTACAAGCCAACATTCTCCAGAGGATTTTCACAGTACCCAGAGTCTCAATCTATTTGTTAAACCTATCCATTTATAACCCAAAGTTACTTCACATCCAAAGAACTAGGAAAATTCTAAAATACTTTATGAAATTAATGAAAATATTACCCTTTAAAATGTCGTAAAATGATTGGAAAATACAATAGAATCTATGAAGCAGCAATGATAGTCATGTTATCTCAAGTAAGAATAAACACAATGAATGGAGAGCAGAAACTATTAGCTAAGGAATAAACTATAAAAAATAAAATAAAAAGAAAACTTGCTACTAAAGACAAAATAAATGAGAATAGATTCGACTGCAGAAAAGCAAACAGCAGAGTGGTAACCATGGAAGCGGCAGGTGGCTTTAGGAGAGATCCACAGAAATGCTTACAATCTGAACAAGCAAGAAAACAGAAAAAATGAGCAGGACACACAGCAAAGTTGTGCACTGTGTTATGAAAGGGTGTGGTGCAGAACATAACCGGAAACTCTACAAATCTGGAGAAAGATGCCCAAACATGCATATTCACGAAAACCAGAAACCTGAACATGTTAGATCCGAATAAAAGCATTCAGAGGTGAATAATAATCCAAGAGTGAAAACTGAAGAGCAAACTGTGAAAGTGGAGAGAGAACAACAGTGCATCACACATGAAACAATGATTGGAATGACTTCATGTAGCTCACCAGAAACCATAGAGACAGAAGAACAACAACAAAAACTGCCAAGTAGATTTCTATAGGAAGCAAAAATATCTCATAGGAAGGAATAAACATTCAAATGCTTCCAGGTATAACAAACAACAGTAAAACGTACGAAGAGTTAAGAATAAATGACAAGAGACATAGCAAATGCTGCTATAAATGTTACTACCTTATTTTTTTCTTCGGTCCCTTAGGAGCTAATCCTAGCCTAAAGCAAACATCTCCCATCACGTTTTAGGGCTGTCAGTCTGCACAAAGGCACTGTGTACATCAGCCACAATGCTTTGTCTCAGTGCTTATACCTTCTCTAGCCTGTATTTGAGGTGGTAAATTTCACTAAACAGGTGGTAAAAAGATAAGTATCTACTAATCCCTTGGGCAATC
The DNA here is from genome assembly GCF_014885135.2 of Alexandromys fortis. Lineage (NCBI taxonomy): Eukaryota > Metazoa > Chordata > Mammalia > Rodentia > Cricetidae > Alexandromys > Alexandromys fortis. Next base: position 9,253,072 of record NW_026067923.1, read on the forward strand.
ACTGAAAAGCTCTGCCAACAGAAGTATCCAAAAGCCAATACTGTTAATAAGTGGAAGACTATCAAAAAAGAAGAAGAAAGGAGCAGAATTATGAAAATGGGGGGTGGGGTCAGAGGAAAGATGGAAAATAACCAGAAAATAGTAAGCCAAAGTGTAACTATACATATTTTTGTATAAAGTGCCGCTGTATACATATACTACTTATGGTAGGTGAACATAATTTAAATATCCTGAATTTAAGATACCAGAAATTTGAGACTGCAAGAGTTTAATTCTAATCCTACTTTCACAATTTCCTCTTTCATTGAAAATAGAATCTTTTCTCATACAGTAAATCCTGATTACAGTTTCCCCTCCCTCTATTCCTTCCAGTTCCTATCCCTCCCCCCTCCTATCTGGATCCACTCCCTTTCTATCATTGGAGAAGAACTCACTTCTAAGAAATAATAGTAAAATATATCAAAAGAAAATATAATGAGATAAAACCAAAACATATCAAAGTTGAACAGGAAAAACCAACTGAAAAAAAATAGCCCAAGAGAAAGCACAGGAATTAAAGAACCACTCATTTGCACACTCAAGAAATTCATAAAAACACTATACTGTGAAACCATTTCATACACACACATACACACGTGCACACACACACACACACGTATGTGCATGCGTGCACACAAGACCTGGTGAAGACCTCTGCAGGCCCTGTGCCTGCTGCTTCAGTCTCTATGAGTTCATATGGGGTTTTCTCAGTTGGTTTCGAGGACATAGCTTTCTTTGGGTCTTCTATCCCCTCTGACTTTTATACTCTTTCTGCATCCTTTTTGGGTGGGGTTCCCTAATCTCTGAGTGGGAGAGACTGGAAGAAGATATCTATGTTTAGACTGAGTGCTCCACAAACTCTCACCCTCTGTGTAATGTATTTGCTCCCATCTGCTGCAGGAGGAAGCTTCTCTGATGATGACTGAACAAGGCACTGGTCTATGAATATAGGACAATATCATTTTATTGCTACTTTATTTTTCCTTAGAGCAATAGTATTTAGGTTTACCCTAGGTCCTTGGGCTATCTCAGCTCTGGTCCTTAGTCTTACAAGCAGTGTTGGGTGTGGGTTCCATCTCATGGAGAGAGTGGTCTTTAAGTCAAACCAGAGATTGGTTGGCTACTCTTGCAAGCTTTCTGCCACCAAGGCCCCAGCAGCTAAGTACATCATATAGGCAGGGCACCATTGCATATCAAAGGGTTTGTGGCTGGCTTTGTGTTTATGTCTCTCTTTTGGTAGCATGCAGAGTACCTTCCTGTATCAAAGATACTAGAATACAGGGGTGAAGGCACCAGCTTGACTTCTCTGTTCAATGAGTTGTGTGGGTGTTTTCTTTAGCAATGGGGTCTTGCTGTCAGTTTGTGGAGAGCACTGCTTGGGTTGTTTGGGGATTCCCGTGAGATCTCTTTGACCAAAAACTCAATTAGATGTAACTCAGTCCTGGTGCAGAAAGTTTCATTTGGAGACAGACTGCTCCCCTGGAAAAAAATTACCCCAGCAAGGATTTCCTGCCGGACACTCTGCTGTAATGACTTTGGGGCAAAGCAAGTAAACATGACCTTTCTGCTGTTGCATCATGTGGACTGTCATCAGGCCAGTGTTTTTCCCCTTCTCCTAATGTGGAAATGCAGAGGGGTCAAGTTGAAGGCGAAGAGTTAATGTCATGATTTGGCTTGGTAAAAATTGAGAAAGAGGAGAGAGACTTGATTAAGTAAGAGAAACCCTGACTGTTAAAAAATTGTCTCCCTTCCTTCTGAATGGGGGACAAATTAACGCCACTGATATTTATACAACCAAAGAAATAATTTCTCTTTCTTCTAGAAGGCGTTGGAAAAGTTTTCTTTAAAAATGTATGAGGGAATCTATGTTTGGCGCTGGTCTGGCAAGGCAAGAGTTCTAACACTATAGCCAGATCTCTAATGATTCTAATGCTCTAGGATTCCCTATACCATATCCAGATGTCTATAACCTCAGACACCCAGCAAGCTTTGTGCTTTCTTGCATAGCAGGCGCTGTGCCTGTTCACAATACTATACTATTATTTTGTTTAGACAAAAGGAGTCTTTAACATAAGCTATGTCAACTATTCAGGGAACAGCCTCTGCTTTATTGCACACCACGAATAACTACTTAAATAGTGGCATCCTATTGACCCTGATTGGTTAGCACATTACCTCAGAATGGATAGTGAGCACTCTTATCATGAGGATCACTGTGTGGAAGAAGCACATTAAAGAATATATGGGAAGTACAGGCTAATCCACAGGTCAGCTACCAGCTAGCTACACAAGCCACTTCAGAATCCAGTGTTCTGGAGCCTGGAGCATAGTGTGCCACATTTCTAGTTAGAAGCTCAATGTGCCAAGTAGGTTGGCTGCCAGGTCATGCCTGCATTTTCTCCTACAAGTGTTTTATCATTTTATGGTTATCAATTACATTCCAAAGCATCCTATTTCATCTTATTTGAATACTATACATCACCTTTTAAACTATTTATCTTTGCTAGTTTTTTTTTTTACAATTCAAACGTGTTCTCCTTAATAATGTTATGACAAATAAGGCTTTGAAATTCTTGTGTGCATTCTTCTTTTCCTTCACACAAGTTATTGGGAATGGGTGTGGTAAGACAACGAGCAGAAGTGAGTCATCTGCTTCTGCTTGGGGGAGAGAATGAAAGTAAGATCAGACCTAGAAAACAGTACCATCCCACACAAAAATCAGACTTTTGCTCCTATGTCTATGATGGTACTTTTGAAATTCATCAGAAAAAATTGAATTGAACTAAAATGTTCAAAATGCTCTTTAGTAGAATTCTGTGAACCAAACTCCCTTTTGTGAATAAAAGACACTATATGGCCAAAAGGCCCAGATAGTAAAACGTTAGAAGAATAAGCCAGCATTCAAAAAAGAAATTATGCGGTCTTAAAAAAATAATTTAGGACTTTTTTGGTTTCTGGGTTTTATATTTTTGAGACTGTGTTTCTCTGTGTAGTCATGGCTGTCTTAGAACTCACTCTGCAGACTAGGTAGGCCTTGAATTTGGAGATTTGGCTGCCTCTGCTTCCTGGGTTCTGGGATTAGGACATGCACTGCCACCACCCAGGCAAATTAATACATTTAATTAAGATACATCACTTTCTCCCTCCCAACCCTTTAACGTTCCCTTTTTTCAACTCTTTCCATATTCCCCATTCTGAAATTGTAGCTTCTTTATTATTATTATTATTATTATTATTATTATTATTGTTATTGTTGTTGTTACATATATATGTGTAAGTATGAGTAAGTAGGAGAGTAAAACCTACTGAATCTGCTTTCGTTGTTGAGTGAATATCATTTCAGGACTGACTGCTTCATACTAGAAAATCAATAAGGAGTCTTATCTCCAGGAGGGGTTAGTTCTTCCTCTCTCAACAGTCATTAATTGCTTATAGCTCTTTGTCTAGACATAGGAAGGAACCTGTGAGACTTTTCTCCCCTTCTATGTTAGTATATCTATTGCTATTGCCATCATTCAGGTATTGTTTTTGCAGTCATTTAGAGGAGAGATATTTTCACTGCAGACTTCCTGGTATTCTGGCTCGTACAAGCTTTCTGTCCCTTCTCCAGGAATGGATTCAGGATCTGTGATGTAGATGTATGTACTGGGGCTGGTGTTCCCACATCTGTTTATCTGTGCACTGTACAGAGCTGTGGTTTTTTGTGAAGGTGTTCATGAGCCCTAAAGGGAGGCTTCTTTGATGAGGGATGGAAGCTAGACTTACCTTTGGTTATAAGCATATGATTTAGAATGTAGTAAGAATTATGCTGGTCTATCAAAGGGGCAGTAGTAGAGTCTCATCTAAGGTTTAGAACCCCATTGGCCCAAGAGTCTGGCTGGATCTCTAGTGCCAAGAATGACTTTCCTCCTGTTGGGTAGGCCTTTAGTCCAACCAGACAGCTGATGGTCGCCACCAACATTTGTGTGCCACTTATTACACCTTTATGAATAACTTATAATGCTGGCCATTGTTGTGTTGTTGTTGGGTAGAATTATTAATTGCTCCCCTCCCCTATCAGCTTGCATAGTATATTCTGGTACTATAAAATCTAGACCAAGGAGGAGGCTTTCAGATTAGGTTCAGCTTAAATCATCTGTGTCCTACATCCTAAGTATGTGGTTTCTTCAGCAACCTTCAAGCTCTGAGAGGCAACCAAAGGGCTATGGCCATAGTCTGTATTGTTTTCAGACTCATTTGGAGTGCCCTAGTCAACCATTCAAGAGGAGGTTTACTGTACTTGATGGGGAGCGTGGTGGCATGCAGACAGACATGGTGCTGGAACTGAGAGTGTTACTTCTTCCAGGCAACAGGAAGTTGACTGACTGTCACACTAAGTGAAGCTTGAAAAGAAAAAAAACCTCAATGCCCACCTCCACAGTGATACACTTCCTTCAACAAGACCACACTGATGTGAGATGTCTTTCTGTATGCATGAATATGTGTTGCTTTATTGGTTGATGAATAAAGTTGCTTTGACCTATGGCAAGGCAGAATATAGCTAGTCAGGAAATCCAAGCAGAGATACAGGGAGGAAGAAAAGTGAAGTCGAGGGAGATGCCTGCAACTGCCAGAGGAGAAAGATGTCAGACCATCTACGGTAAGCCACAGGCCACGTGGTGATATACAGATTAATGGAGATGGGTTAATTTAAATGTAAGAGCTAGTCAGTAATAAGCCAGTGCTCTGAGTGATTATCTTATAAGTGGCTATAAGACTAGGCAGGACACAGAAAAGTTTCCAACTATACTACATCTCCTAACAGTGCCATTTTATTTGGGGCACTGTTCAATGTTCCCTTCAATCCTACTCTCTTTAGGATTTTTATCATGAAATTTTGCTGAATTTTGTCAGAAGTTCCTTCTAAATCTATAGAGATGATCCTGTGACTTTGCCTTTAAGACCCTTTATAAAATTTATAGTATTTATTAACTTATGTATGTCCAACCAAACTTGAATTTTCAGGATAAAATTAACTTGAGCATGGTGGGTAGTCTTAATGTGTACCTGTTTTCAATCTGATAGTATTTTATTAAGGAGTTTTGTGTCCGTGTTCAGGGATATTGGTCTGTATGGTTGGGCTGTGTTGTTTGCTTGTAAATGTGTATATGTGTGTGTTTTCCTGTGTTTGGGTATTAGAGAAACACCAACTTTGCAGAATGAGTCTGAGGTCAGTTCTTCTGTTTCTAGTTCTTTCATTAATTTGTGATGTGTCAGTTGGAGGTCTTTGAAAGTCTGGTAAGATGTTTCTGTGAATCCACCTGGGCCTGGACTTGCGTGTGTGTTTGTGTGTGTGTGTGTGTGTGTGTGTGTTGGTGTTTTGTTGGTGGGGTTAGCACTGGAAGCTTTTGTATTACTGCTTCAATCTCCTTCTTCATTATGGATCTGTTTTATTTATGTTGTTGTTCTCTTCTTGGTTTAACTTTGGTACTTTGGATGAGTTAAAAAATTATTCACTTCTTTTAGATATTCCAACTTAATAGAGAACAAGTTTTAAAAAATATTCTCTTATAGATGTCTGTATTTCTCTGGGGTCTATTGTAATGTTTTCCTATTCATTTCTGATTTTGTTAATTGGATTATCTTTTTCTTTTTGGGGGGTAGATGGGGGAAGGCAAAAAATCAAGTCTAGGTTTAATTGATGCTTGAAGGCGTAAGTCACGAACAAGGCCACACCAGTTTGGAGTTATGATTAATAGGGTGTTATTTATTTAAAGGGGAAAACTTACAGATCACCGTCCCAGACAACAGCCATCTGCACAACCAGGAAGGGAGTCTAGTCTCCGGCGGAGCAGGAAGTGAAGAGAGCTAGCAGAGGAAATAGCTGCTTTTTTAAAGGGAGAGAGACCACGCCCCAATGGGCTGGTATCACAGCAGCTATTGGTTGGAGGGGCGGAAGGACCTCCCGCAACAGATGCTCAGTATTGTTTTCTTCGTTTCTATTCATTAATTTTTACCTTCATTTTTATTATTTCTTGTGATCTATTGAATTTGGGTTTGGATTGTTCTTGTTTTTATAAATTCTTATGTGGCATCATTAAGTAATTCATTGGTGTTCTTTTCAATCTTTTAAATGTAGGCATTTAGGGCTATAAGCTTTCCTCTTAGAACTGATTTCAACGGTCCCCAAGGTTTTGTTGTGCTGTGTTTTTATTTTCATTTAGTTTAAGGGATTTTTTGATCTCTTTTTTGAATCATTCATGATTCAGTAATGGTTTGTTTAATCTCCATGAGTTTATACACTTAGTAGAGTTTAGTTTGCTGTTGGTTTTAAGTTTTATTGCATAGTGACTGGACAGGATATTTGGGATTATTTCAGTTTTCTATGTTTTTAAGGTTTGCTTTGTGTCCCATCATGTGCACTATTTTAAAGAGGCTTCTGTGTGCTACTACATAGAATGCATATGCTTTGGCTTTGGGTGAAATATTCTGTAGATATCTCTTAGGCCCATTTAATGTAAGATGTTGTTAGTTCTGAGGTCTTCTGTTTATTTAATTCTTTGTCCAGATGACCTACCTTTTGAAGATAGGAAGATATTGAAATTACTTACAGCTATTAGGTTATATTAGCCTGTGTCTTTAAATCTGTTTGTATATTTTCTTATGATGCTGGGTGCACCAGATTTTGGGCTATATACGTTTAGTATCATAATATTTTCTTCATTAATTGATCCCTTGTTAAGAATGAAATTCCCAGTTGGGCAGTGGTGGTACATGCCTTTAACCCCAGCACTTGGGAGGCAGAGGCAGGCAGATCTCTGTGAGTTCGAGGCCAGCCTGGTCTACAAGAGCTAGTTCCAAGACAGGTTTAAAAGCTACAGAGAAATCCAAAGGGAAAAAAAAAAGGAAAGAAAAAAGTTCACTTCTTTTTTTTCTTCTGGTTAGGTTTAGTTTGAAGTCAATATTTTGTCAGATATTGGAGGAGGGTAATGCCTGACTGCTTCCTGATAACCTTTGCTTGAAATACTTTTTTCATTCTCTCCCTGTAAGGTGTTGCTTCTTGTTAAAGCTGAATTTCTTGAAGACAAGAGATATATGGAATTTGTTTCTTGCTCTTCCAGGTATCCTATTGCTTTTGATGGGGGAGTTGCAACCTTTAACATTTAGAGTTAATGTTGAAAGGTATGTGTAGACTGCAGTCATTTCAATGATTTTGCTGGTGTCTGTTCTTAACTTTTGTTTTTCATTAAACTGCAGCTTCCCTTGTTTTCTTTCTAAAGTCTCTGGGCTGTGTTTAATCCTTTCCTGGGTTCAAGGCATTTCTTCCTGTATTCTGTCTAGGGTTTTTGTTGGATGTACATTTGTTTCAGGCTATTTGTAGCACAGGGAGTTTTCCTTCCTACCTCACAGTAGCAGGGAGTTCTTCTGTGTACAGTAGTCTAGATTGACAGGTGTGGTCTTTCAGAACTTGGATTTCATTGCTCCAGGCTCTTTTGGCTGCAGAGTTTCCATTGAGAAATCACCTGTTATTATTGTGGTTTTCCTTTTGAAACTTTATTTGTCCTTGATGTTGTTCTACACGTATTGAATTTTAACTGTGGTATGTCATAGGATGTTTCTTTCCTGGTCTTGTTTGGTTAGCCTTTTAAGTGCTGTTTGCTCATGTTTTCATTAAATTCCTAAATTCTTTGATAAAGCTTATGATTACATTTAAACTTTTTCCTTTGGGTTTATCTAAGTGGTTGTCATTAGATACCACTTCTGTAGGGCTAGTGGGCAAAGACACAGTTTTTGCCATTGATGTTGTTTTGTTTTTGTGATTTAGCCTATGCATGAGAGTTTCTTTCTTTGGTTATGTGTATAACATGGTAATCCTTCTACTGGGCCAGTGCAATAGATCTATGACCTGTGAAAGGCCAGGTAAATCTGACAGATAAACTGTTTAATTTGGGCCAGGCAACAATGACTCCAAAATCACAGGTCTGGAGCGAGGCCTATAGATGTAATCATGAAATCTGATAGAAGATAGGGGAGAAGAGGCATATCTCATCAGTTAATGGTGGCAGGTTCTGGAGTGACACCTGGATGTGGAGATGGCCACAAAACTGGTAGAAATACGAAGCTTACCTTGTAAAGGTGGCTCAAATAAAAAGGGTTTGCTGATATGGGTCTGGTCCTTAGTAGTTTTTAAAGATCTATTCCTCTTTGTTTTTGTATATGTAGGTGTACATTGAGGCCAGAAGGGAGTGACGAATCCCTTGGAACTGGTACCCAGTTGTGAGCCATTCAATGAGGGTTCTGTGAATCTAACTCTGGTCCTCTGCAAGAGCAGGGAGAACTCTTGCTGAGTCACCTCTCCAACCCCAAATTACAGTTTTAAAGGCTTATTTTTTAAAATAGTCTGTGCCCATATTCGCTAAGTAAATAGAGTGGAGCAAGTTTAAACAGAAGCTTGATGCAGTCACAGCCTCTTGTCCTTTATTTGCTACTTTAGAAATATACGAAGCAGTTGAAGAGAAGCATTTAATAGTTATTTAATAGTTATTACTCTACTGTAAAAACTACGAAGGAGGTACACTAAGCTTGAGCATAAGTTTAAGAAGTTTTGAGAAACTGTCTTTCAAATCTAACATCCTATTAATATCAATATGATATAGAAGTTGCAATTTAACTAATGTCTTAAGTTTCTTAGCATTTTTACATACCAATTAACTAAACTTGATGCCTGGAAAGGCATTAAGTATTACCGTTAGACAAATGGTATAAATTCGTACGTGAGAATTGAAAGTATGAATTTTCTTTAGTACATAGTCTGTTGGAGCTAACTATGATGTTTTTCTGGGAAAAGAGGTATTTTCACACAACTTTAGCTTGGAATAAACATTCAAAAGAGGTACAAAATTATGAAATTATTTAATTATAGGAAAGGAGGTTGACTTCATTTTAAACTACAATATAAAACTTTCCTTTGATCTATCTCCAAATGTCATGGAGTTTGTTATTGCATGTTCTAAGAGTGACATATACAATAGTTAAAGAGAAAATTTTTTAAATCATCATTGTTTTATTTTTTAAACTATGTGTTATACACATGGGCAATTTTTACTTGGTTTTTAAAAAATAATAATCCAAAAAATAACAACAAATACTTCAACTTGATTCAGTTTCCTAACTGTGTTTAAATAGATGAAAAATTACAGTTGTAAAAATAATCAATATTTTGTTACTATTATTAAAATTATATTTTTGAAGTTAAGGTTCTAAGTTAACTCTATAGCAATTAATGCAAATTTTATTTAGCCCTAGGGAATTTTAGCAACTTTATCTTTAAACGAATTATTTTTGAATGGAAAAAAGAAGTGAATTTTATCTACTACTGGCAAATCCAGAAGACACATGTCCAAATTTGGTCATATTGAGTTATCTCATTATAAGATCTAGAGAAAATATATTTAGAAACTAAAATGGAATGAGTTTTATGGACAAATGAATTGGGTTAATTAATTCAAATTAGTTAATTCAAGTCATATTAAGCATAATTTCTTCATTCAAAATACTAATTGAGGGCCAACAAGATGGTTCAATGCCCGCCTGCCTACTTCATGACCTAGGTTTAATCCTCAGAACCTGCATGAAGGAAAGAAAGAACCATCCTTCCCCCATAGTGGTTACTCTCAGCCTCCGCATGGGCCCTCTTACAATGTGTGTGCCCACTCACAGATGCAAACATAAAAATTAAAAAAAAATGGCCTTAGAAATTGTTTCCACCTCTTAAAATACTGACTATTTAGAACATAGAAAATGAAATTTTTCACATACTGAATGGTTCCAATGAATTGAAATGCCCTTCGATTCCAATGTCATATTATAACACTCTATGCAGCCATCGTTCTGTCTGCTCTAATATATATTAAATTGTGGATCATTCTTAAAATAACATTATTGTTTATTGACTAATAACAAAATTTCAGTTTCACTAGCAATTCTGGAGTCTTTCTTCTGTCGGGTTACACAAAAAGACTACAGCATAATTGGTGTAAAAGCTTGTTGGAGTTATTTGGCTATTGAACAGATTTCCTCAAATAGTCCCAAATCCGATTAGCTTTCCTTGGTAGCTTATAATTGCCACAAACATGCTGCAGAACATTAGCTTAAATACAACATAATGATATGGGAGAAAAATCTACATCCACAAAAGTGAATATTGATAAGCTAATCAATGTGCATTTAAAAGTTAATCTTGAACTATTGGCTTGTGAAGATAAGTAGCCAGAAGGACACAGCCCACAGAATCAACTAAGCAGGGCTCCTAGGGGCTCACAGAGACTGAAGCAGCCATCACAGAGCCTGCCTGGGTCTGCACTAGGTCCTCTCCATCTATGTTATGTTTAACTTGGGTTGTTTTGTAGAATTCTTTCTTTTTTGTTTAATTAATTTGTTTGTTTCTAACAAGGTTGCTCTGTGGAACCCTGACTGTCCTGGAACTTGCTCTATAGACCAGGCTGACCTCGAATTTATAGAGATTTACCTACCTCTTCTTTTTGAGTGCTGGGATTAAAGGTATGTACCACCACCTCCTGTTTTTTTTGTGGGTCTCCTAACAGTGGTAATTGGGGGTGTCCCTGATCCTTTTACCTGCTCTTGGGAACCTTTTACTTCTGGATTGCCCCACCTAGCCTTAATATGAGGGTTAGCTTTATTGAATCTTGTTATACCTAATTCGGTTGAGGTCATTGGGAGGCCTACTCTTCTCTGAAGTGAAACAGGGGAGCACTGAATCTGGGGGAGAGGGCGAATGGGGGAGGGGACTGGGAGGAGCAGAGGGAGGGGAGCCTGCAGTTGGGATGTATTGTATGAAAAAAGAATAAATAAAATATAGGATGGATGAAGGAATGGAAAGAAAAGCTATTGTGTTGAAAACTTGAGAAACATTTCTAAAAGCACAAATAGACTAGAATTTGAAGTTTGAATATAAAATGTAGGGTAAATTCAATTGGATAATGTGGTTCTGGAAAGAGGAATGAAGAACATGGATGGAGACCAATGGAAGTCTATACAGGTTGAGTACCTGGTGGTGATAGCTGGAAAGTGGAGGCATGATACAAATTGTATTGATTAATATATTAGTACTCACTTGTTGTCTGCACTTGTTAAACATGAGATCTGACAGCAGGGGAGCCCTCATCAGAGCCAAGGATGTTCATCTCAAGTATCTTCAGAGCCAAGGATGTTCATCTCAAGTATCTTCTGAGTCCCTTTCCTGGGATGGACTGGCTTCTCTGTCTCTGTGATGGAACAAGAAGAACAAACAGCTCAGGGTATTAGAAGCAGTGGACCCCAGAGAACAGCTATTTCCAACAGGGGCCTCTTTTGCTTATCCAATGTTATACAAATGCTTGCAGTGGTCGGAGAAGCTGGAAGCGCATCCACGGAAGGATGGCTATCCATTCAATAGGTCTCCCAAGTCAGTTTCTGCCAGATGTCATAAGACTGGATTTGTTGATGATGTTAGTTTTGATTGCTTTCTCAATTGGGGGTACTCAAGGAATCTAATCTCTGTTGGACATTTTTGTAACATCTGAGTCGATTACATTTTCCTATCTCTCTCCTTACATTTTTTTTTCACTTTTGCTTGACACATGTTTAGTAAATTCACTCATTCAAGACTCATTATATTGCTCGATTGTCAATAATTTCTCTGTAAGAAGAAATGAGCATTGGGATTGATCTGAATGTCCATTCCCCTTCAAAAATAATTAGGGGCTTTCAGAGGATTGACTGAATGAATGTGTAAACCACAGCCTCACAGTTAAAGCGGGGAGAAGTGGCTACAACACTGTCTCTGGAGCCCACAACGGTGGAGTGGAACAGATAGTTGGTGTTGAATGGAGACAAGTTTTATTTAAAAAAAAAAAGAAGGATATTTCGTCCACAATAAATTTTTTAAATTTATTTAAAAAAAAAAGAAGGACAAACCAGAAGCACATACACAACTGAACATTCTTAATAAGAAAATATGAAATCCAAAATACTCCAAAATTTCAAACTTGTTGAATGCAGATATGATGTCAAAGATGGAAAATTCCACACTAGGAAGCTGTTCATACACCAAATTACTAAAGCTAATGTATAAAATAAAGCTTCAGGCTATGCATATAAAGTCTCTATAGAATGTAAATAAATTCTTTGTTTAGGCTTGGGTTTCAACTTCAAGGAATCTCATTAGGTAGATCCAAATATTTCTAACTCTGAAAAAAAAGTCTAAAATTCAAAGCATTTTTAGCCCTGATCAGTTGGGGTTAAAGACATGCCTTCTGCATTACATTAACCCACTAGTGTCTCCCTTCAGTTTTGCTCCCAGGGGACTCTTTTCCACATGCCGTAGAGACACTTCCGGCTGTTAATACAGAACTGTGGATCATGAAACCCTTCCTTAACAGCAGCAGTTTAAAAAGACCAGGTGACATCATGAGCTGGGAAGAAACCAAAAGGAGGGGCAGGATGACCAGCACAGGGACAGATGCTAGGAACAACACGTACGCCAAAGGAGTGTTGGAGGCTGGCGGAGGCAGACTCTGGGTGCTGACAGAGGCCAGGAGTCAGAGGGAGCAACGCGGAGGCAGTGGCATCACAAGCGAGAAACCAACTTTGTTTGTAAGGACAGTGGCGCACTGCAGAAGGCCACGCAGGCGGCTCTAATCATTCCACAGACGCGTGGGAACCCTCTTAGTGGATCTTTCAAAGGATACTCTTCTCCTTACGTTTAGTTTTTAGCCATATCAAACTAACCCTGAAGGCGCTTAGTAGGGTCCTCCTGAAATGTCAGCACTTGGGGATGGGGACCAGAGGCAGACGGGTCGTGAGTTTGGGGCCAGCTGGGCTACACAGAGAGGAGCAATTGTGAAACAAAGCAAAGTTACAAAATCCAAGACACAAAGTACTCTACCAGAGATAATGATCTTTTCTCTTCTTCAGTCTTTATTCTTTTCCAGCTGGTTTAAGAGTTATCTTGATCACATTTTCAGGGAGCTTGTCATGTTTATTTTAGTTTTCTCTAGGTAAATCCTAAAATGCCTCTACTGAGATTCACTGAAATATCTCTGGTTTTGTTTTTGAGAGAGGGTCTCACTATGTTGTTGCATTAGGAGCGGCGGCGCTGCGTCCCCGGCACCCGGCCGCCCCCATGGCTAGCTTATGCCCGAAATAATTACACGGAAACTGTATTCTTTCAAACACTGCCTGGCCCGGCTAGTTCCAGTTTCTTATTGGCTAGCTCTTACATATTGTTCTAACCCATTTCTAATATTCTATGTAGCCCACGAGCTGGCTTACCAGGGAGGATCTTAACTGCGTCTGCCTGGAGCAGGAGAATCATGGCGACTCTTTCACTAAGCTTCTTTCTCCCAGAATTCTCTTCTGTATACTCCGCCTACCTAATTTTCTATCCAATAAAATGGGCCAAGGCAGTTTCTTTATTATAATTAACCAATGTCCTTCCTCCATCACTATGTATTCTGGCTAGACTTGAACTCACAACCTTCCAGATTTACCCTCCTGATTATTGGTATTGCAGATGTTGCTTCACCCTGCCTGGTTTGACATTGCATATCTTCTCTCTGAATTGAACATCTTCACCAGACTGCTTCAGAACAGAAATTTGCTCCTTCAATTAAAATTTAGCACAGTATCTGGCATGAAATAAGCACCCAATAAGTGTTTACATAAATTAGGTTGAATTATGCTTTATATTTTTAGTTAGGTCTCCAAAATCTAAAATATTTAATTATCTCTGCTATACAAACATAACTAACCATATGCTTTTATTTTTCTCATTTCTTTCAGTGAGCGATGTTTTTAATTGGTGTTTATGAATCTTAAATGTCATGAATAATTTTATATTCATTAGTATGGGTTTTTTAAATCAGTTTGCTGTGTTCTAAAGTTTGTGCAGCCCTGAATTTCTCACCCTCATGGGATGTATATTCAAGTTGAATGCTAAGATAACTATAACATTTAATTTATCAAACATTGAGATTCTTTGATTCTCTCTTAACACAGCCAAACATATATTTGACCCCGTGAGCCTAAAGTCCTACCTCTGACAGTTTGTAACTTAACGTCCTGACTCAAGTTCTAGTCTCTCTGCTGTCTCTGGGTCTTCATTGGCATCTGCCGCAGTACTGAACAGGGAAAGGAGCTCCCAGTTGTCTTGCTTATGGCACCAAGCTACAGCTTGCTGGGCCACAAGTCACCTGCCTCCTGCTCACATGATGTCACCTTCAGCAACCGACCCTAAGTGGCCTGACTTCGTGGCTTCTTCTCTGCATTGCTTCTTCAACTTTCTACATGCAAGTCTTCTTCTTGCCAGAGGAATTTTTTTTTTTTTTTGCATTTCTGGTTTTTTAAGTTTATGGAAGAAAGATACACTCTAATACCTGTTGATAACTAGTTCACATGACAACATCCTTTTTTACATAATTAAATGATCTATTTGGGAATTTCACATCATGAACCCCCAGCACCCTCATTTCACAGTCCTCCCAGATCTACTCCACACTTTTAGGACTGTACCCCCAAAGAAAAGCAGAAAAAGAAAAAAACAAAACAACAAAAAACAAGTCCAATTTGTGTTGCCTATAAACTTACTAGGACAAGATCAAACTCCCAGTGGCCATGCCCTTACAGAAAACTGAGTCCTTCCCCAGTGGTTCCCCTTCCAGGAACCATCAGTTATGGAGAGCTATACTTCAGCACCTTTATCACAATTTTTTAAGAGTTCTCCTTGATGGCTTTTTGTGTAAGCTGTTACTCTTCAGGGGCGGGGTGGGAATAAGGATTGTCCCCGACGCCTTCTTGTGCCTCTCTCAACTGTGAGTCTGTAGTCATCATTTCTACGGCCAAAGTAGCTTCCTTGCCCTTTGCAGTCAGTGGGAGTTTTGTATTGCACATGGTTTCTGCTGTCAGCGTGTGCCGAGGACCTCAGCATGGTGTCCAGTGACAGTATAGACCACGTACGACAACACAGTACTTCTGCCGCACAGGCCGTGGACACCATCACAGTCCTGGGCAGCAGCATAGATGTGGACATCGCTGTGACTTCAGGGGGCAGCGTAGGCCGCTCACGTCAAAACGGACACTGGCAGAAGCACAGGTACAGACAATCAGGATGGTCTCAGGAGTGGCCCAAGCCAAGAGCATCTGTGTGACCTCTGATGATAACTTGACCCAGAGACATCAACAGGGCTCCCAGTTGCTGTAGGATCGTGGACATCCACAGGAACCTCTGGTTTCAACACAGTCTGGGCAGTGGACCACGGATACCAGAGTGTGCATTACCAGGGGCATCATCAATCTCAGCCGTCTTTCAAGGAGGTCCACTCTAGTAAAGGAACCATTTTTTTCATCCTGGACGTCTTATTGTTGCTCAGAACCAGGACTATCATGAAGCTGGCCGGGCATCGTTTGGGGGTTGAGCCAGAGTGCAATCTTCAGGTTGCCGAGCACCGCTGTGTCTGTCCTACTCATCAATGCCATGCCCCCCTTCACTGCAGCCTTTTCTTGCACCTACTGTCACTGTCACATCCTCAGTTCCACCTCTTTCCACCACTCACTCGCCACTTTATCCCTCCATCTTTCCTGCCTCCCCAGCTCATACTAGTTGGTCATAATGGCGTTGGAAACTGCAGTGTGTCACACAGTACATATTTTTTTAATTCCAAATAGCTTTACATGCAAATATTCACTGCAAAGACTCATTGGTCTGGTTCAAGGTTTCTGGTCTCTGACCCACCATAAATACTGGACCATTGCTGCTATTCATTTCAGATATCCTACTGTTTCCTGCCTAGGATCAGGGTGATGATCTTGTGGCTAGGCAAGGCATCTGGAGGCAAGTTCTGCGAGTGCTCCAGGTGGCTGCACACCCCCCTGCCCTCTAGGTTGGCTGTCCGGAAGATTGCTGGACTCATAGAGTGGACACAGCACCTCTGGCCCTAATTCTCTCTCTAGGATCAGCCCTATTCAGTAATGATATCTGGTTCTGCAGGACGGTTCTTCCACTCTCTCCAGCAGCTCATAGATGGAGTAGATGCTGTGCTAAGCTGTCTCACAGTGCTGTATCTGGCCCTGGATGGAGCTCAGCCCTCTCGAAAACAGTTCTTAAGTATCCATGAAAATTTGCCATTTATTAAGGGTAAAGAACATTTGCATAGCATCTGCATAGTAATGAGATGGATTGCTTGCCTGGTTTTACATAAAGGACTAACTCTAAAATAAATATTTGGTAATGCAGAACACATGACCTCTTGCTATTGTTCAGGGTCCATTAATAATTTGACTTTATAATTGTCAATGCTGAGAACATTGTTTTTTATAAGCACATAATGGTGAAAGTATGCTTAGGGTTGGATCTCTTGGAAATTCTTCCCTATGCCAAAATTCATTGAATGATTTTTTTTTTAATGAAGCCGAGTCAGCAGCTCCAACAGCAATTCTTGTGCATAGGTGTGATCGTGCAGTGTCTGTTGTGATGTGTAGGTGTGACCGTTCTATGTCTGTTGTGATGTCTAGGTGTGATCATGTGGTGTCCATTGTGATGTATAGGTGTGATTGTGTTGTGTCCACTGTGATCATTCAGTGTCCCTTGTGATGTGTAGGTGTGATCATGCTATGCCCATTGTGATGTATACGTGTGATCGTACGGTGTCTATAGTGATGTGTAGGTGTGATCATGCAGTGTCCCTTGTGATGTATAGGTGTGATCGTGTGGTATCTGCTGTGATGTGTAGGTGTGATTGTGCAGTGTCTGTAGTGATGTGTAGGTGTGATTGTGTGGTGTCTGCTGTGATGTGTAGGTGTGATCATGCAGTGTCTGTAGTGATGTGTAGGTGTGATCGTGAGGTGTCTGCTTTGAGGTATGCACAGGAGTGCTATGGACTCACATGTTTGCCCCTGTGCAGTGTTCAGATGAGGGTGAGTGTCTTGCTCTGTCACACTCCCCGTTATTTCCTGGAGACAAGGTCTTTCACTGAAAGTTGGAGCTCGACCTGCGCCAAGCTAGCCAGTGACCATTCTGGGTCTACCCCTAAACCCTCCACAGTGCTGGAGTCAAGGCATGTGTGGTCACATCTAGCTTTCTATGAGTGCTCAGCATTTGAACTCACATCTGCTTGCTCAACATACATGAGCAAACGTACACTGAACCATGTCCACAGTCCGTCAACCAGTACTTAAAAAAAAATCAAACGTTCTAACACAACATAATCTAAGAGCATGCCAACGTGATTCTCAAATGCTGAGGACTGATGGTAGGAAAATATTTAAAGTGCTTGTTTTCTGTAAGTTAAGCCACAGGGGCAGGAAGAATTAAATACTGCTAGAGTAGACAACTTTGTAGGTAAAGATGCTGAAAGTCATGTGTACGGTAGTTTCGTATTTGAGCTTATATGTGGCAGGCAGCCTTCATTGGTGCTCAGGGAGAGGTGCACACCATGTTCTGAGAACCAAGTCTGCATAAGGAGGTGCATGCTCCAGGGAGTGCTGCCGTGAATTCCTTAGATTCAGTTCCTTGGTTTTGAATAAATGGTTGCTGTTCCACATGTAGAAATCACGACTATTGTCAACTCTTCCACACACACACACACACATTCAGTAACAAGACACCATAGGGGTTTACCACCCACAGTTGGAGACACTAGCTCTATATGTAGAACAAGATTTCTGTTGTCTTCCTCTGTCTCTGCAAAAGCAAATATATGTCAGACTTTTAACCAAAAGGCATGTAAGTGGAGACTGTGCTTTTGTTTCCTGGCTACTGTGACCCGAACAATCACACAAAACTATAGTAATTACAACACTGTTTAGCCAATGAATGGCTCAGGCATATCCCTAGCTAACTCTTACATCTTAAATTAATCCATTATTATTGTTTTATATTTTACCATGAGGCTTATAGCTTGTTACCGCACATCTTGCTCCTTGGATGGCTCCATGGCATCTGGATGACTTTGCCTTCTTCCTTCCTGCATCCAGTTTTCTTGCCTAGCTATATTCTGCCCTGCCATAGGCCAAAATAGCTTCTTTATTAACCAATGGTAATAAAGCATATTCATAGCATACAGAGAATTCTAGTTCAAAGGTATCCCACACTTGAATTCCATAACTCAAACTCTTAATGTTTACTAAATTTCCATCACATTTATTGCTTCCCATGATTGCTTTCCATGTCACCACTAACAAATAAGAACTCAGGGTAGCAACCAGTTTCCAGACCAGAGTAAAATCAGGCCTCTCTCCAGGTCTGAGTCATCACCTTCTTTTCTGCACCCAGAACTCACATCGTAATGCCTGGGAACTCAAGTCCTGAAAACCCACAGACTCTAACATGGCTATGTCTATTTTGAATCTGTGCTCTCCAAGACCCAGGCTTCCGGAAAGAGCTACCTTCTCTCAGAAGAGCTGTTTAACATCCTGAAATGCCTTAACATTGCTGTCTCATTGGATTTTCTTCGGACGTATGCTTAACTAAATGTGCGCAGATCATAACTAACATATTATTGTCTTTATAGGCATTTTCTTGTTTTGGCTTCTTGTATTCTTATCATGGTCTCCATTTTTCTTTCTGTAATATTATTGTGTAGTTTACCCCATCTAGTCTCCACCCTGAAGAGCGGTTTCGGATCACCTCATCTTTAGACATCATGTTGACCAGAGAGTCATGAGATAAATGATGATATTATCCATGCCCTTGCTCCCCTCTGATTACCCAACTCTGCACTCTCTGGCACCACTAATCAACATAGCTCCACGGTCACACTCACCACAAACCCCAGATGACATTTGTTTACCCTTTGACTCCTCTGACTGATCATAGTCTCTGCTGACCATAATACAGTTTTAGACTGGATTTGGGGCATGGAGAAGAGAGGACTGTGGGAAACAGATTTCCTGGCACAAAGCCACTAGATAATTATCCCTTTTGGAAACTATCGGACACTCCCTGTTTTTGTATTTTCCTGTTTCTCTTCTTAGACATGCTTTTTGCTAGCAGACTTAGATTAAGACACAAAAGCCCTACTTCACAGCATCCCCCCCCCCATCCTCCCCACATATCCAGCATGTTTGTGATATGCACCCAGTCCGTTTGCTTTATCTTGGTTGACAAAATGAATCAAGCCTGCCATGCTCAATGTTTTGAGTTGCAAATATGTGATGTGGTTTTCTAAAAAAAAAAAAAATCAGTGAGAATGAAAAGTGCTTTGAAATGTATTTTTAAAAATGAAGTAGGAAGGGGCAAAGGGGGCAGTTCTGCTGGTAGTGCTATTCCCTTTGCATGTACATGTGTGTGTGTGTGTATGCATGTGTGTCTGTTAATAATACCACTCTAATCTACCTTCAGTCTAGAACATTTTCTGTTTCTTTCATGAGGTGGTAAAATGGAGTTGGGTCAAAAGTCAAATGCAGTTTTCCTCGTGGCTTCATTCTTGCCCAACTGCAAAGAAAAGGGCTCTGCAATTGTTCCCACAGGACGACTTACAGCTAAGTAGTTTCTTAGCAACAGCATCCAGGAGCAGAACACATAGAGTTTAACCATGTAGCAGGAGGTGTACAGACTTGGAAAGAAGTCTATGCTGACTTTTGGATCTCAGGGAACACCAGATCTCTTTCTGGGTCATGTTTTGTTGACCAGCTACTGTGAGGTGAGTCTTAGAGTGTATCTAATTGATCATGTTGACCCTCCCATCTCTCCTCATTGGCTTGGGACATTAAAAGCTACATTGAATGACAGCTTAAATCATACTTCCTTGTGCCAGGGAAATTGAATTTTAAATTATACAGTTAATTGACCCTGTCAAATTGAGTTGGAGTTTTAGAAAAGACATCAAGAGCATCCTATTCACCTTGGGTGTCCTTTGCTGATGAAAACTGTTCCCTATATTCTAAAGGTTTCTATTTCCTCCCAAAATGTCAGTTTTTTTCCTGTGTGCATTTAAACCTGTATAAGCAACACTGAACAATACTCAAGCAATTATTTCTTTTTTTTTACTTTCTTTTTTTTCTTTTTTTTTAAATTTTTATTTATTTGTTTATTTATTAAAGATTTCTGT
>NW_026067923.1:9278300-9397152 GCF_014885135.2 Alexandromys fortis
AGATTATTGGGTGAATTTTTGCCTTGGCGCCTGCCCATCTCCTCTTATTGATGCTCTCTAATTGGTCTTTTAAAACCAGATCAGGTTTCCCTGCTGGCTAGAGGCTCCTCTTGCAAAATGCCCTCGTTCTGTTTTCTGGCTTCTGCCAGGGGCCAAGATCCCTCTCACCCCTCAGACGGGTCTTCAGGAAAATAACCAGGTTCCCTGTTTGCCAGGGACCTCGCCAACCAAAGGCCTACCTCTTTGATTTAATTGTCCTGGGGCGATCTGCTCTCAGTGTTGTGCTGGTCCCTGCCGCCTGCGTTGCCTGCCACTGTGTCAGTACCCGCCGGTCCAATTATTTCTTTTTTATGTTAGGTCCTTCATGTTCTCAATGGAAATCAAGAAACAATCCTGAAATACATTTATGCTTTATCCTACTAGCTATTTCCTGAAGTCCTGTTCTCAACTCCAGAATGACATTCTTCCTGACCCTGATTGTGAAAACTGTATCAGGCCTGTATTTTAATCTCCTTTCTGTCTGCAGCAAATGATAGTTAGCTTTTGCACACTGAAACACTACTTTCAAGTGATCACACAATTTTATTTGCACAAATCACTAGCACAGGTAGTAAACCACACCCCTTTTTGGCAGTGTTCTGCTCAAGGTGCACAGGACACAGAAGGTCACATTCTTCTTGTCAGAAAGTTGATGGATTGCAAGGGAGTTCCAAACATCCATAGTTTCTCTTCTTGCCGGCATACAAGCATGTCAGTGGGCAAAGTTTAATGTGTTTTTAAAATCAAACATCAGGGGTTTTTTTGTTCTGTTTTGTTATATATTTTCTGATATTCCACTGAAACATTCATGGAAATCAGAGATAATTTAAGACTGCTGCTCAGTCCTAGTTTGTAAGAAATAAAAGAACATTTTCACTCTTTTTGCAGTTCTTACATGTTACATACTATATCCTGCCTAAAGCACAGCACAGTTGTTAGTAGCCTCAGATGGAATCTGTGCTATTGGGCAGGCGTATCTCTTATTGCACACGTCTTTGTATTTTCCCCCAATTTCATTTTAAAGAACAGCTTGTTTCTGTGGGAAGAACCTCATTCAGCAGCAGAATCAGCTGCCACTTCTATCTCCACAGAAGAACATTACCACGCATGGGCATTTACCTTTATGCTCATCTTGCCCTGTCTGGACAAACTATCACCAGTATTATGACTTGAATTTTTCTCTAGTAACATTTTTTTTTTCACAAAAGTTTTAAAAGCATTTTCTTTTGTTTATATGTATGTGCATGTGTTTGGTACCCATGGAAGCCAGAAGAAGGTA
Source organism: Alexandromys fortis (assembly GCF_014885135.2). Classification (NCBI taxonomy): domain Eukaryota; kingdom Metazoa; phylum Chordata; class Mammalia; order Rodentia; family Cricetidae; genus Alexandromys; species Alexandromys fortis. The sequence continues at coordinate 9,279,619 of NW_026067923.1, forward strand.
CTGGGTCCTTTGGAGGCTGGAGTGACAGGTGGTGGTAAACCACCTGAGTCAGTGCTGGAAAGAAACCCAGTCCTCGGGCAGTGTATTGAGCAGTTCTAACCACTGGGCAACCTCTCCAGCCCAAAGGATTTTACATTACCGACACAATGGGAAACTCACAGGAATCATTCTTGGTTAAAAGCAGAGGTGATGCTTGAAATTAAGCCTCACCCTCTGCCCTTCAAACTGAAGGTCAGATCTTAGCAATGTTTTAGAATGATTTCATTTGTCCAGACAGGGCAAGGTGAGCATAAAGATAAATGCCCATGCGTGGTAATAATAATTATTTCATATTACTTCTCATCCTGAATAAGTTGAGTCTACTGCCAAACAAGATTGTCTGAGGCTCCCCGAGATAGACTTATACAAAACAAGTTCTTTTAGGGTTATGCAAATGCCTACAAGGGCAGGATGAAGCGGAGCAAGGCACAAATGCAGAGGCTCATGCCCCGTACTATGGCTCAAAACTCTCACAAGCCATTTATGGCCCTTAGGATTATGAGAGCTTGACAATTGTTCTGTTCAGTTAGGAAAGATAGAAGCTCAAATCCAGAAACAAATGGACTTTCACTCCAAACACTTAACCTTTCACTTTGTTTATCATTATAGAAAGCTGTGTGATAACCACCTCAGCCAGATTTGCCTTTTTGTTTACAATTTATTTACAAATTATAACAACTATGTGTCAATGTTTTCCTGTTCTACTTTGCTTTTTATTGTACTGATAAACATTATATTATCAAAGTCTGTGGTTGATTTTTTTACTCTTTGGGGGCCCACCACCCAACGCCCAAATAAAAACATAGAAACTTATTCTTACTTATGAATGCCCTGCTTTAGCTTGGCTTGTTTCTAGCCAGCTTTTCTAACAAAGTATCCTGTTTCTCTTTAACTATGATTTGCCTCCAGACTTTTTAATCTTTCTTTATTCTATGTGTCTTTTTTTTTTTTTCCTTTTTACTCTGTGGCTGGCTGTGTGGCTCTGGCTTTCTCCTCTCCTTTTCTCACTCCTCGTTGTTCCTTAAATTTCTCCTCCTGTTTATTTTCTCTGCCCACCACTCCTCCCGTTTCTCACTCCTGCCTAACAGATAAACAGTTGACTTTTGCATGGAATTATTCTTTCCTTATATTGGCAAGAGTTTACCACCTCAGACATTACTGTTGAGCTTTGATAGCCCTTCGAAACTGACTTGAAATGTATTGCATTTGTTTGGAAAAGCCTTTTCTTTTCCTCTCTTTTCCTTTTCCCTCACCCCTGGCTACCCACAAATGCTTCTCATGATTGCGTCCTTGGTATTCTTCCGGGGTGGATCCCTGTACCTCAGGCTTTTTTGTTCTTCACTCAAAACGTATTGATTACTGTCTCCCGCCTTGGCAGGCTGAACCGGTGATCTCCTGATTGGAACCAGCAGAACAATTGCTGAAATCGAACAGGTAGCATCACAGCTACATTGACTGACAATTCAGTGAGTGGTGGCTCAGAGCCTAGCTCGGTACCAGGAACCGGACACTCGGGCTTCTGACTGCATGTCGCTTTAGTTGTTGAAAATAAGTCATCTTGTTTGATTTGGTCAAAACTCTTTTTATTGACATGTTTTCCACGGCCTCATATTGAGTGGGGGATGTTATTTACAAGTCTGGTGTGATTCATGACTTGGTCTGTATGGAAGAGGCGCATTCCTCTCCAGGGTTGTCATCGGGAAGCCCAGAGAAGAAAAGAAAGAAAGAAAAGATTTCCAGTAATTGGGTAGAGAAAAATGTGGTTTAAGACCTCCCTTAACTATTCTACAAGAGTCATTTTAGTTGAATTAACTGATGTTGGGGTGGGAAAATTGGTCCTTAGTTTTAATTTTGAGGGGATTTACAGCACATTCTTCCTTCTTAACAAAACAGTGGCAGGAAGAGGGCATCACCTGCCAGCTTAGCTGATGAGAACAGACGGCCAGCGCTTCCCCCACTGTCTACCTCAGAGTACCCACCCATTCCGCACCACAGTCCAGTGGTGACGAAGGACCACATTTTGCCAAATGTCAGCCAAACCCTGGTTTGATTTTTTCCCTGCTGGGATTTCAAAGGTTAGCCAAAACAATGTTTCACAGAAATTATAAAGTGGAGGATGTTTTGTTAATGAGAATATGATCTGTGGTCTTGCTTTTTTTTTATAGTGTACTTCTACGCAGGCTCCGTGAACCCACCCTTCAACAGTTAACCTCCAAACAGCGTTGAGTGTCTAGTTTACATGTAAGCCAACACCAATTTGCCACCTGAAGATTAGAATTTCAAGCTCAGTTACTTTGTTTAAAAAGCTGTTTTTCTCCCCTTAAAATTGGGGTGGGGGATTCCATAAATAGAATGGCCAGTATTTTTCTGTATTTAAAATATCAATGTACCATTGTATAGCTATTTAACCCTTTACATAACAAGACTCAGTACAGACGAGTGCCCTGATGGGTTGATTTATGGGAACTTTAAGCTATAAGGAAAGACAAGGCCTTCATCCTGTAAACAAATGAAATCACTCTTTTGAAGTATATGTATGTGTGTGTATGTATGTGTGCACATGCACAAGTGCACGCATGTATATGTTTAAGTTTGTATGTGTGCGTTTGTATATGAGAAGCCAAAGGCTACATTGTTTGATTAACCTAGAGTGAATTCTTGAGTTGGGGCTGTTCAGTGAGCCTGGAGCTCACTGACTGGCCAGAGTTGGCTTCTGGCATCTGCCTGTCTCTGCCCCACCAGTGTTGCTTGAATTACAGATGTGCATGAGTTTGGAAGATGCAAGCTAGGGTTCTCCTACTTCAGTATCAGGCCATCTCTCCAGACACCCTACTGTTCATCTTATTCACCCCATTTCAGCCAATATAGCTCATTTTTGTCTCCTTATGCCCAATCTTGTCAATGACAATGCAGAAAACATGAGGCAAACCGGTATCCAAAGCTTCTAATAACTTCTAAGCAAAAATAGTGGACTTTCGAAAGCCATTGTGGTTCTATTAACATGATAAAATCTTGGGGGTGGCTATTTTGGGAAAATCTCCATATTCAAATATTTCAAAATTGTGCCAACTTCATTGTCTCTGATATTAGAATATGAAGAATAAGAATAAATATAATTTGTGGAATCTCTTTCCTCAGTACCCCTGAGCAGGTGTGTTTGAGCACAGCGCTCACCTTCCAGACTTTCTTCCTTGGCTCTTTGATTCTCAGTACCTAGATAATGGGTTCTTCTAGCTATTCAACTAGGTCCTGCTACTTCAGTTGCACCAGCAAATTTTCTAACTTCTATTTAAGCTTAACCTGATTATTTCACTTCCTACAAGCCTTTCTTGTTTCTGGATTCCCAGGCACTGATGGATAGCAATGCACTGAACTTATTTTACATGTCTCATCTTGACTAGAGAGCAGATCCCTCCAATGTTAAAGGTATTGTTCATAGCCTTATTTCCACTCTCTCCCATTGAATGCTCTGTGACAGTGGATAGGATCATGTGCAGAATATCTTTATAGAATCCTCCGATTTTCCTAATGTGGAGTTGTTAAATATCCTTAGAAGAAAGACTTAGGACTGAGAAATCACAAAGGCAGTGTGTTGTCATTAGGAAACACTCCTTGTTACAAAGTTCCTCTGTTCAGAGATGTACTGCTCTGAATTGTTTCCAACCATTTAGTAAGTCTTGTTTCTAAGGTAGGAACAGAAGTTAGACCCCACATCTGCAGCCTGTTGTGATTCTATCAGCCATTTAACAGGAGTCACAGGTGACCCAGATGTGTATTCTGGGCTTAGAAAGTATGAAACCTGGAGCATTTTGGCATCATGCTAATGATAATTGTTGCTGTCATTGCTTGAGGTTTTTTCCTTGATACTTGTACCATGTTTTCTTTTAGGCTGTCAACCAGCTCCCAAATCATGACATGGAGACTTATTGTTAGTCATGAATTCTCAGTCTTAGCTTAGGATAGTTTCTTGCTAACTCTTATAACTTAACCTGTTTCTTTTCATTTATGTTTTTCCTCAGGTCTATTTTACCTTCTTTGCTTCTGTATATCTTACTTTCACTGCTTCTGCAGTCTGGCTCGCTGGTTACTGCTTGGCTTTTGGCCCTTGGCATGTCCTTCTCTATTCACCTTACTCGGTCCCCCTTCTCTCTCTGCCTAGATTTCTCTTCCTACGTATTCTCTCTGCCCACCAGCCCCATCTTTTCCTCTCCTGTCTATCTATTGGCTGTTCAGCTTTTTATTAGACCAATCAGGTGCCTTAGGCAGGCATGATGAAACAAATGTAAGACATCTTCACATCATTAACAAAGGTAGCATAAACAAATGTAACACACTTTTACAGTTAAATTAATACTCTGGAACATAAACAAATGTAACAGTCTTTGCCTCCTTAAGATATTATTCCACAGCAGTTACTGCTTTTGAAAGTTCTTCTGAATTAATAGATGTACAAGGAACAAGCAACATGCAAGGGGTTAGGGGGTGAGGGAGTGAGGAAAAGGAGAAAGAGAGGGGTGGGGTGGGGAAGGAGAAAGATTGACAAAGGAGTGAAGAAAAGAGAAGAGCGGAAAGGAGAGGAGAGGAGAGGAGAGGAGAGGAGAGGAGAGGAGAGGAGAGGGGAGGGGAGGGGAGGGGAGGGGAGGGGAGGGGAGGAGAGGAGAGGAGAGGAGAGGAGAGGGGAGGGGAGGGGAGAAGGGGGAAGAAAGGGGAGGAGAGGAAAAAGGTGGTGACTTCTAAACCTAAACAAAATAAGAACATCAGTACCCATGTTCTTCAGATGTCACTTTTAGGTTTTAGATGGTGTGGACAGTTCAAGAGGACAGAGATATCTTCCTTGAGACTAAGGAGTTTATTAAAAGAGTTTCTAGTGCCATGGGCAAACAGAGAGAAAGCTGCATAGCCGGGGTTTAGGAGAGAGTTCAGGTCGAGCAGCACCAGAGGCAGACAACATGCTTGGCCTCTCCTCAGAGAATCAGAGCCTGTGTGATAGGAGAGGCAGCCTCTCACTATTCCTTCTGAAGTGCAGGAGACCATGGAGTTGGCCTGGCCTAGCTGTCTTGAGAGGTATACGTCGAATGTTTTTAGGTTAGAGACCATGGCTCCTTGGTCACAATGTGCCTTCCAGTTCTTGAGCAACTGATGTACTTCCTAAGGCCGTGAAGCGTGCGGGCTACTTTGTATTTCTCTGTGTGTTCCCTTAGTAGTTAGTGAAGCATGAAGGCTTCACAGGACAACCGGTCTTAGACATTAATCTTGTGTACCTTGTAAGACTACAAACTTCATTGTATCCTGGGAACTACAACTGTATCGATTCTGGCAATTGCCATTATATTCTGTTTCTGATAAAGGTATAAAAGTCTGATTGCTCTCAATAAAATTGTTATAGCTTCAGTGTACTGTGGCTCCCTAATCTGAACTGATTTAATTCCTCAAGGCTGTATCAGGTGACCTTAACCTGGCAAGTGAACTGGCACTTACGCTGAAGGGGAGAGACCTTCATGGTGAGAGGCTGAAGCCAGGCTTTCTGTCCCAGGAGGGAAGCAGAGAAGTGACTAGGGGACAGGATGTGCCACCCTTTGATGTAGACTTTGTAGACAGACATCCAGTGTTCTGGTACTGTGTGCTCCCTGGACTTACAGATAACGACCCAGCAGGGACTCAGTGTCTGAGAGAGGAGGTCTGTCAGTGTCTGGGCAGAGGCTGCATTCTTGTCACCATTAAGAAGAAAAGCATTTTAACAGCTGAGTAATACTCCATTGTGTAAATGTTCCACATTTTCTTTATCCGTTCTTCGGTTGATGGGTGGCTATGTTTTTTTTCCCCCCAGGCTCTGGCTATTATGGATGCTGCTGCTATAAAAATAGTTGAGCAAGTGTCCTTGTATGATTGAACATCTTTTGGATGTTTGGTCCTGGGGACCAAACCGGAAGTGCCAGGCTTGAGGGCAAGAATCATCACTGCCTGAGTCATGTGACCAGTGCAAGATATACAATTATAAATAAATTTACAAACAATAGGGACATATTTGGAAAATTATATTGTTAATGCTGGACAGAATCTCGAGATGTTTCTGTATACCATGGTTTTTGGCAAGCTTTGATTTTCTTTTCACCTGCTTCAAGAACTTTTAAAAATTTCCTATTTGATTTGTTGTTGTTGCTAGCCTGTTAATTGGCCAAGAATTGTTGTTGAATTTGCATGTATTTTTTGTAATTTTTAACGTTCCTCTTGTTCAGTTCAAGTTTTCTGACTCCATTGGAGGGCAGAAAAGGTGCATGCCCTGATTTCAGGGTTTTGAATCTGTTGACAGTTGTTCTGTGAACAAACATCTGGCCTCTCCTGGATGCTGTTCCATCAGCTAATGTGAAGAGCATGTATTCTACAGCTGTTACAGGTTAGAGGGGGATGCCTCTCTAATGAAGATGTAGTTTCTTTAAGTAGGACAAATTCACTGGCAGCTCGGGGTGTGGGGCACCTGGATAATGGTGAGTGAGCCTTTCTCTTTCTGTGGGCTGGATCAGCAAGTGGGTTTAACAGGCAAATGTGCATACAGCCAAGCCCAAAGACCAGAGTTCAATTCCCAGAATCCACATGGTGGAAGGAGAAAACAGACTTCCTCGGGTTGTTTTTCAATTCCCATGAGTGCATGCACACACACATACACACAAAATAAGTAGTAAGGAAATAATTAATTCTAATAGATTTGCATTGCTTTAACCCACTTTAGGCTACATTGTAGCAACAGATTGCATAGTTTTAATAGAAAATTTCCATTATTATTTTTGGTAGGTTTTCACCTAGACATTTTAGTTGCTTTTGAAATATTGCAAGTTGTATGTTAAGTCTTGTTTTTTTATGTAGTCATTGTAAATATATGGAATTAAAGGTGACATTTACATGTGTGAGTGGGTTTTGTGTCTGTGACCTTGTTGAACTCATGTTATTATCTGGGGAAGATTTTCATCTGTTCATTTGGACTTCCTATGTAGGCACTTGTTTCATACACAGTTTGGGGTGGTTTTATCTTGCACGTTATTCCATGCATGTCTTGACTTTTTTCTATTTGTAGCAATGATTGACACTTTTAGGGTTATGTCCAATAAGAGTGGTAAGAGCTGACATGATCATTCTAATTCTTACCTTAGGAGAAAAGTGTTAATATATATTTTAACATTTCCTGAAAGCCTAGGATTTTATTAGCTGTTTTCTGTCAAGTTGAGGAACTCCTTGTTACATTGCTGAGAGTTTTTAATTGTTAATCAATACTGAAGTTACTAAAGTTCTGCAACATTTATCAAACTAGTGCAATGTTTTGAGAACGGGATTAAATTGGAATCATTGTGTGGAATGTAAAGAAAATCTTTTAATACTTTTCTTCTCCCATGGTTTTTCTTAACATCCCATATACAACATCATAATCTTTTTGTTACAATTAATGAATGGGCCACTTACTATTCATAGTCTTTCTTTTATATTGCATCATTTTTGTGAGGCACACTTTTATGACTTTTGAAATAATGTTATGTATTCATCATTACAGTATTAAAAAGCACAGCTTCACTATTCTTAAGGTCCCACTCCCATTCCCACCTCCCAGTACTCTATTTATATTTCCTTATCTTTATATCCAATTACTGGCTACCATCAGCCACTTTAGTATCTCTGGTGTTGCTTTCTGAAGAGTTCTCCATCAGAACTGTGCAGTGTGTTTGTCAATTTCTGTTGCTGTGACAAAACACCATAACCAAAAGCAACCTGAAGGAAAGACTGCATTGTGATTCAAGGTTCAAGAGGCAGAGTTAATATTGGTGGGAAAGATATAGCAATAGGTGGCCAGAGTAAAAAGCTGAGAGATAACATTTTAAGCCACAAACAGGCAAGTAGAGGAAGTGAATTGGAAGCGGAGCAAATCTATGAACTCTTGAAGGGTATCCCTCGTGATGCGCTTCCTCCAGCCAGACTTCAGTACATCTCTAAGTAGCACCATTAACTGGGGACCAAATGTTCACATACACGAGCCCCTGGGGGATCTTTCTCATTCAAGCCACTATGTATGGTAAGCAGTGTTTTCTTTAATGTAGGCTTCTCTCATTTAGCAATATACATTTGATATCTTTTCAGACTTTTCTCATGGATTGATAGTTCATTTTCTCCTGTTGCACAACACAGATACACACAGTTTATTTATGTGATGAATGATACTTAGTTTATAGCTCCCAGTTTGCAGCAATCACCAGCAAAATCAACACGAAGTGTTTCTATGTAGGCTTTCCCACCGACATTAAGTTTCATGTCATCTGCTTAAATCAAGAGTAAAACTGCAGGCAACCCTGTGGAATTGCGCTCAGCTTCATCAGATGCTGATAATGTGCTCTCAAAATAGCTCTACCACTCTTCATTCCTATAGCACTGTGAGCTCCCGCGGTTGCAGACTCTGGCGGCACTTGGGATTGTCGTAGATTTTAAGCTTCCCCCCTTTGCCGCTCTCTATCACTTTATGTACTTGGACATAAAGAGCCTCTCATGTGCATGGATGCCTGTGCTTCCTGTTCCCATGGTCTCCACAGATACTGCTGGAAGTAGCCTTGCTGTTACGGAATGGCGGTGAGAATCCTCAGTGGTATTAGGCTTCTCTGACACCATCTAACTGGGGGCAGGGATGAATGCCTTGTTTCTTCCAGGTGGCATGACAGTCTGGGCTTGCTATATGGTTTCTGTTTTGCTGCAACGAGGACTTTGTCCTGTTGGAGGAAATGAGAGTTTTTGGCTCTCTACGTGGTACCCACTGACATCATCCCTACAAGGGGCTCTTGGGACATCTCTTCAAAACTTTACGAGGGTGTACGTCTAGACTTCTTATTTGGGCTTTGCTAGTTTGGGTGGAAAGGGGTCTGGAGTGGGAGCAGTAATTGTCTCCATTTCCTGTCTCAATGGGCTGCCCCTTTCCTGCTTCTTTGCCAAGCCTGCAATATTTTATTGGGACATTTTATGCACCTGTTGTTCCTAGATTACTGGCCTCTTAGTTCTAAGTCTGGAATATACGATGGCAAAAGAAAACCCCGAATATCACTAATGTGTGTTTTACTAGGACACAAGCTTCTATGCTGCTGCCACAGTTAGAGTCTGTTCTTTTCCATTTGTTTGTGTTTAGTAGAGGAGGAACAAACACAATCGTATAAAAGAATGGAGAAAAGTATATATCTACTTCCCCTTCCCCATGCATAAGTCATCTCATATCTGCTATTCAAATCTCTATTTTCTGACAATCGCATATATGTAAGTATAATTAAATATATATTGAATGTGTACATTTCAATATAACGACAAAATTCTTTTGAGAGAAACTTTTATACACTAAGATTTTCAAATCCTTTGACCAATATGAGCGAATAGTTTCTAAAATATTTTATTTGACTATAAATTTTGTTTGCAGTATTTTTGAGGCCACATTCCATTTCAAACTCTTTGTGGGAAAATCTCCCTGACCATTATCCCGTACAAGCTCTTCCATTGTTTTAAACCAATATACTGCATGGCCCGTCTGTAGCTCAATAAAGTTTTGTAAATACTTGTGTTATGTTTTTCTTTTCGATTTATTGGCTTTGGTTTAACATTTACATTTCTTTCTCAAATTCATGTGGAATTTACTTGAGCATGTAGTGGAGGTTAAGTTATAATTTAATATTTTATATTCTGCAAATAGTTAAGAAGCTAGCCATTATTTTATGAAATAATCTTCTTTTTTTAAAAAAAGAAGTTTAGGATTGACTCCATAGACTTGCTTCCATGCTCTGATAGGCTTTCCTTCATTGGAATTCATAACAACATCATTGCTCCACCTAACTACGGGCCTTGATAAATTTCTTCTCAGATTTTGTTGTTGGGAAAGACAATTCTGCCTCAACTGTTGATTTATTTATAATCATCATCCCATAGGACAGCTAACAAGGGAGGAGATGAAAGAAGCCTTCCTCTCCTCTCCTTTCCACACAGACCTTGTCCATGAGTCTGTGGGGGATGCTTCATATGTGCTTAAGAGAATGGTTTCTACAAAGAGTGTTAGTGGGAGCCTGAGCACAAGAGCAAAATTATGCAGTGGTTAAGAGGCTCATTTATAGACATTCACACGCCAGGAGTTCTCAAATTTCCTCCCATTTTATTGTGCTATTAACTAAAAATGACGCGAAGTACAGAAACTAAACAATCAATTATTTCACAGAAGGTAACTAACTTTGGAGTGAAATAAATACGATGTTGAAACGATGTGACTTTTTCCCATGTGGAAGTTTTATGTCCAACTAAGACTAAATTCATTGCTTTTTCTTTTTATCACTAATGGTGAAATAATAATGTTTACTTTGTTTTCATTAAAAATAGTTTTTAAGGATTTTTTTTTTTCTGAGACAGGATTTCTCTGTGTAACAGCCCTACCTGTCCTGGAACTAGCTCTGTAGCCCAGGCTGGCCTTCAACTCATAGAGATCTGATTACCACCATGTCCCATGTACCACCACTGCCTGGCCTGAGAATACATTTTTAAAATGCCAGTTTAAATCAACGTGTGCATAACAGAATCTTGAAAAGCTACTACTGATTAATAATTGCCAAGTCCTTTCATTTCTTTGAAAAGTTGCAACTTGCCTGATATAATAATAAATGTCTCTATCAATTATTGAATAATGACTACTTGGGTGACATATTAAATTTTCTTTCTCTTTCTTTCCAAATATATGGAAATCATATATCCTGCTGAGATTATCTGGCCCTGTGAACTGCTATGTAGTCGGAGGCCACTTGTTTTTTTCCTGGCCACCCAGACTCCCAAAATAACAACACAAAAACTATATGATTTAAATCACTGCTTGGCCCATTAGCTCTAGCTTCTTATTTGATAACTCTTACAACTTAATTTAACCCATTTCCATTATTTTATATTTTACCTCAAGGCTCGTGACCTACCAGCAAGGTTCTGGTGTGTCTGTCTCCAGCGGCAGCTCCATGGCTTCTCCCTTACTCTGCCTCCTTTGTTCCAGCATTCATTTTAGTTGTCCCCACCTAGCTCTACTCTACCCTATCATAGGCTTAAGACAGTTTCTTTATTAATCAATGGTATTCACAGCATACAGAGGGGAATCCCACATCACTGGTGTGTCTGTATGAAGAACTGAGGAGCATTCTTGGACAGATGTCAAGAGACACAGAGACAGTTGAGGATGTTCAGACTAATTAGGAGAAAGGGATACTTTTTCAGGATACCTGGCCTGTGCTGCTATGGGCATCAGTGTGACCTGCTTTGGAATTGGGCCTGACCATGAGGACAGGGGACTTTATAAGCTCAAATAACAAAAAATGGAGTTACTTTGATAGAATAAAAATACAAAATGGAGAATTGGAGGTGGGTAGAATTGTCACTATTTAAAGAAAACAGGTTCTTATGTTTAGGAAAACCTTAAGATTCCACTTAAAACTGATAAAACCATTTCAAAAAATAAAGTGGGGTGATAAAAGATCAACACCCCCAAATAAGGAACAATTTTCATATATCAATGACAAGCTAAAAAAAAAAAAAGAACTAAAAAATCAAGGATAAAAAATCTTTACACTGAAGGCTAGGAATCATAGCACTAATGTCAGTGATTGAAGAAGACAGGACAGACTGGGAAGGTGTACATGTTCACAGGAAAGAACTAGCATCATTAAAACGCCCGAACTCCTTGATGTCCTACAGAGTCAACACAATCCTCGTCAAAATACCAAAGGCATTCTTCACCAAAAATGAAAAAGTAAAGCTTTAAAATTTATATTAATTTGAAAAGACTCTGAATCATCATAAAGTCTAAACAATAAGACCTGAGGTGTCGTCAGCCATTCTTCAGATTCCCTGCAAACCCAAGGCAAGTCAAGCCACACAGCAACTCACAAATCAATACAACTCACAAATCAACCCATTCACATAGACAGCTAATTGGTTTTCAACCAAGGCACCAAGAATGTGCAGTGCAGAAAGGATAGCCCTTCCACAAATCATGCTTGGTTATCTGCAGAAGAAGAGAGACTAGACCAATGTCTCTCTAGTGAAGAGCACAAGCCCAAATATAAGCCGCCAAACTATTGAGTTACCAGGAGGTAATATAGAGGGCATACTATAGGACTTTGTTCTTTCTGAGCAAAAGTCTTCTGGAGAAGGTCCTAAAAACACAGACAAGTAGAGTGAAAGACAAAAGGAACCGTATCAAACTCAAAGGCTTAGAAACAGCCAAGGGACTTCAAGAAATCATTCGCAGACTGTTCGTCTTAGAGATTAGTTTCCTCACTACATGAGAAACTTGAACATCTCAATAAGAAAACCCAAACAGTCCAGTTTTTAAAAAGGCAAATTATCCAAACAAACACTTCTCAAATGAACATACAAATGCTTGACATATGTGGGAAATATGTTCAATATTATCAGCGGGCAATGATCCCAGTTAGAGTGGCTATTGACAACAAGAAAAAGGAACAATCCCCGGTGAGCTTGGGGAGAAATGGAGGCTCTTAGACAATGTTGATGAGAGAGTAAATTAATACAGCTTCAGAAAAATTTGAATTTTCTTCAAAAAGCTGAAAATCATAGTCTCATGTGACCCAGCAGTATGATCCTTTTCTTGGATATGTCTCCAAATAAAAGTGAACCATCAGGTCAAAGTATGCAGGCTTCTTGTGGCATTGTTCATAGAGGCCAGTATATGGAATCAGCCTAGGAGCTAATCAATGCATGAACAGGTACATATCTGTAGCATGATTAATAAAAGCTCAGAGACAGATGTTGGGGTTCGTCTTGGAAGTCAAAAAAGCAAAAGAGCCAGCCACTGACTCTCACTTCTACTTCAGTCTGAAATGACGATCCTGCCTCTAGGAATCTCAGTTTGAGACTGAGACTAAAGGCCATCTCTTCCCATCTTACATTCCTCTTTAGGCCTGGAATTAAAGGTGTGCACTACTACCGCCCAGTTTCTATGACAAACTGGTGTAGTTACCTGGGATTAAAGTTATGTGCCTGGTTTATAAGGCTAATCAGTGGTGGCTGTTTTACTCTCTGATCTTCAGGCAAGCTTTATTTATTAACATTCAAATGAAATATCACTACATATACCCTCAAGAAGGATTTAACTATATAAAAGAGTTCTGTCACATGCAGCAACAAGGGTTAGTCTGGAGGACAGTACCGTAAGAACATACTATCTTTACTTATGCTTACACGGAACTTTGATCTCACAGAAGTTGATACCAGAAGCTAGGAAGTGCTGTAGAGAGGTGGGAGCAAAGGAGGAAAATAAGTAAAGAAAGGGAGCCACAAATATTGCAGCAGGGTAGGGTGATATAGTCTAACAAACAGCATGGATTTTAGACCAACTGAGAGGATTGTAAACATTTCTAGGAATGAATGTTCAAAGAAATAGATAATTGCACGAACTTGGTCATTGTGCCATTTGTATTTTGGAATATTTCTGCTTTTCATCAATATATACAATTGTTGTATCAAGTCAAAATTCAAGGCAAAAGGGGAAAAAATAAGTAGGAGAGGTAAGTGTCACTCCTCAGACTGAACTGATATGCTCCGCTTTCTGCACAGTGGAGGAAGCAGAGGCAGCAGCAGAAAGGATGTTGAGAAGTGGGAGCCAGGTAAGTAAGTGCAGCAAGAGAAGGGAGGAAGCATGGGGGTAATGAGGGATCTACTTCTGGGAACACACCAGGATGAGATGATCAGAGACCTGGAAATAACATATGTGTTAATTTTGTTAAATTTCTTTACAACAGGTAATAGCAGATTTTTTTTTGTCAGAACTAGAGCTCAGAGTAATTATTTGGATTTCTTATGGGAAAATTAGGTTCAGCCAATAGTTTCATTTTTGGTGAGTTAGGGTGTGAGTTTTGGATCTCAAGCAACCACAGCTTAAACTGTCCATCCATAAAATGGTCCTTCCCTCCTCCTCCCTTTCCTTCTTATCTCTTCCTACTCCCCTGCTTTTCTTCCTCTCCCCTCTTTTCTCTTTCCCTCTATTATTTGCAAGTATTAGAAATAGCTCTGTAAGAGGAGGCTAAAGCAGGCAAGTTGGGAAAAGCAATTTAGTCACCCATTAGCTTGAGGCTGGGGTGTGGAAATTGGCCATTTTATTCTTCCATTTATTCTCTAGAAATGTTTCTTTAAACCATTAGGCCCTTACTTCTACCTTAGCTCTGGCAGAGGAAGTAGGTCAGTTCAAAAGCACTGTGTTTCCAAATAACTATGGGAAAGAATAAGAAATTGTCTTTAATTTGATATCGCAAGTGCTTAGTAGCTTAGCAGGTTATCCAAGCTCGCTTTTTATAAACAGTTTACCACAGGAGGACAAGGGAAGGTACCACTCAAATGCAAACACAAGCATATGGACAAACGACAGTAATGATAAGTAATAATAAGTCCTGTTTGGTAGATAGATAGAAGAAAGCATTTTAGAGGCACAGCAACATATGAGCTTTCCTGGGGCAGGTTTTCCTGGTGCCAGTTCAGGCAAGTGTGAGTGTGTGTGTGTACATGTATAGGTGTGTGATATATGCCCACTTTCTTGTCTTGGGAAGCTGCCCTTGCCTGTGTACAGAGGCCAGAGGGGCCCGGCTCTATCACTCTTTGCCTTATTCATTTGAGAGCCTCTCAGTCTCTCCTTCCTTCCTTCCTTCCTTCCTTCCTTCCTTCCTTCCTTCCTTCCTTCCTTCCTTCCTTCCCTCCCTCCCTCCCTCCCTCCCTCCCCCTCTTTCTCTGGACCTACATTTGCAGCCAGCAATTGCCAGCAATCCTCCTGTTTCCACTCTGCCCTCCTTCACGTGTATCCACTCTGTTCTCCTCCACGTTTCTGGCATTATGTTAATGATGGGTGTGAGGAGGTGTGGCTTTCTTCCTGGGTTCTGGTAATCTGCAGTCAGTATCTCAGGCACATTCGGTGAGCCCTCCGGCCAGACTTTCACTTCTTAGCTGTGAGAATCCTAGAGAAGATGCCTAATTTCCTCCCAACTCCCCCTTTTTTTTTCCCTTATCAGTAAAATAAGCCCCAAAGCAGGGGTAGCCCTGCAGAAGTGTGGGCTGGACCATGACGAAGTGTTCTGTGAATAAGAAGTATTTCTGTGGAATCTGAGCCCTTGAACTCAGTGGCCCATTAAGAGGAAAGAACAACTTGGCAAGCTCAGCTCACTGCTCCCTTTTTCTGACGTTCAGTTCACCAAAGGTGGTGGCTGAATTCTGTCAGGGCAAATGCTTCCCACCCAAGAAAATGAATTCTGCTCTTTACAAAAATTAAAAACTTGTTTAATTCATAAATCACCATGAGTCATGTCTGATTTCGAGACATGGAAATCTAAACCAGACAAATTGTTGAGAATGACATTTTAACACACGCTTCTTTCTGCACAATTTGAACAATTAAATGTGAAGATCTAAAGCATGTTGATCATATATATATATATATATATACACACACACACACACACATATATATATATGTGTGTGTGTGTGTGTGTGTGTAAAACATCATGATATCATGTAAGGCTTATTGTTTTGTGATTCCCTGCTTCAGCTCAGTGGTTTAAGTATTTTAACTTTGACCTGCTGATTAAATTCTCCACCTACTACTTTGCAGCATTCTCTGTTTAGATAACTGCTATCTGTACCTCAGGTTGCAGGGCGGTTGACACTCTGGATTCCATAGGCACTTCTACTCATGTGCACACACCCCAATACCCACCCCCACCCAAATCCCTGCCACACACAGACACAGCATATGCACCCTGTTTAGGGAGTGAATTTAGCATGCATATTCTTTATGGGAATGTGCTCTCTAGTGCAGGATTGGCCTTAAGTGTGTCCTAAGAAGTCCTTCACTCTTGTACCCAAACCTACCCTTACCCACACGTTCAGCTGCCTAAGCTTTGTGGATAACTTCAATTATTTGAAAACTATGTCACCATGGGAGCTGGAACACATCTTTATTCCAAGCATTCAGGTGCCAGAGATAAGTGGATCTTGATGAGTAAGTCAGTTTTGTCTATACAGCAAATTTTAGTTCAGTGAGGGATACATAGTGAGAGAGAACGCGAGAGAGAGAAAGGGGAGGGGGACAAAAATAGACGCAGTAAGACAGAAAAACAGAGGGAAGGTAAACTAGCAAAATATCAACTTTTAAGTAAGCTAATTAGAAATGTAAAACTCATTGGCGTTTTTGTGACAAACTGTAATAATTAATATGAGAATTAAGAAGGAAACTTCAGAAATTGTACGCTTGTTTTTTCAGTTGAAAAATGTAATCAAACTTGGGTAAACATTTCCAAGACAGAAAACTTAAGTCAGAAGACCTGTAGACAGGAAAACTAATATCTCTAAATATACACAGATGTTTGGTGTCCATTTTAGTGGGATTAGTAGAAGACACTAATCTATACCTTAAATGCCAATGTTTTTTGAGTTTAAAAAATTTATTTGGAATCTTCTTATAGGTTGAAGAGATACTATTTTCTTGATTTAATGCAATAAATTTATAAACTTTTCTTATTAGTTGTATCAATCTTTCTTCTTTGCTTCTTACCCAACATACTGTTCTAACAGGCCTATCTTGATTTTTCATTTTACTTTTAACTGGGTGTATATGGTGTGTCTTTGTGTGTGTGACAGGGATTGGGGTAGGGGGTGGGTATTGGGGTGTGTGCACATGAGTAGAGGTTCCTATGGGAACCAAAAGTGTCAAATCCCTTGCAACCTGAGGTACAGGTAGGTAGCTACGATCTTAAGTTTGATGCTGACAACAGAACCCATGTCCTCCACAAAACTAAACTGGCCAAAAGATGGTTGTTCTTCAGTTTATGCTTCACAGAGGAAATGCCAGACATTTGTCAGGACATAAGAAAGTGACTGACAAACTGCCAATATAGGCAAAACAGTCAGTCTTTCAAATTCTCTGCTTCATGGAAAATTTTTCCAGATGCTATGGGTCTTTAGGCTGAAGATGGATGCCCCAATGTTACAGAAGAACTTTAGGTGACTGTCCAGGCAGCAAGATGTTTTTGTCATTTCTAGAACATTGGAAGTTGCTTACAATGGGCTTTCTGTTTACTTAGATAATATTATATCCTTCTGGGGTCTTTGATAGAGTTGAAGACAGATAGTTATAATTTTCCTTAGTTATGATAAAAGATAAAATAGATATGAAACTTTTAGACTCACAAAGAAATATTGTAAGTGTAATTTTTGCTTGATAACTGTTTTGTTATATGCTATTTTACTATGTTAAAGTTAAAAACCTTTCTTTTTATTTAGAAAGAAAAGGGGAGATGATGTGGGATTCCCCTCTGTATGCTGTGAATGTGTTTTATTACCATTAGTTAATAAAGAAGCTGTTTCAGTCAATGACTTAGCAAAGTAAAGCCAGGTGGTAAATCTGAACACACACACACACACACATATGTAGATAGATAGAGAGAGAGTAGGCAGAGTCAAAGAGACGACATGTAGCTGCCAAAGAATAAAGATGCCAGAATCTTATCTGGTAGTTCACAGCTGAGTAGTGAAACACAGATTAATAGAAATGGGTTAATGTAAGATATAAGAGCTAGGTAGGAATACGTCTAAGCTATTGGCCAAGCCATGTTGTAATTAATATACTTTCTATTGATTATTTGGGTCTGGGCAACTGGGAAACAAACAAGCAGTCTTCATTTACAGTTCTGTAGCCCTATCACAGCCAGGATCTGTGTTGATGCCCATGGCTCTTGATACCATAGAGGGCAATGCTGATGCCAGAGGTTTGAGCCACCACCTTTGGGCATGTTTGTACCCGAGGGCCTTGCTGCCATGGGGACCATGCCAATCTGAGTGACTTTTGTAGCTGTAAGGGGCTAGGCTCAGGCTGCTGCCATGGGTCATGTCTGAGTCTGTGACTCAACAGCAGCCAGGGTCTGGGCTGATGTCCATGTCTCATGGTATCATCGGGGGTCATAGTAGCCATGCATGTTGAAATCCAAGGGCCATGCTGAGCCAGCCCTGTCCCTCACTGGCCCAGTGTAGTGGCCCTGCCCCTCACTGGTCACTGTAGCAGGAGAGGTGGTGTATCCGCCCATGAGAGCTGATCCCAGCCCTTGGGAGAGATGGCCCCATCCCACATCACAAACATGGGAGTCCTGGCCCTGATTGCATGGGCCTAGGAGAGCTGGCTCTGCCCCTTGCTTGAGGAGGTGGCCCCAACGGCCCAGACCAATCAGTTCAGCTGCTGTCCAGACCCACATCCTGGGCCTTGGTTTGGCTCATCCTAACATCTGCCCCATCTATGACCTGCAGTGAAGGGACTGGTCTTGCAGAACAATCACTAACCGCAGGAGCTCCATGACTCTGGGCAACAACAGAATGTCCGAGTAGAGCTCCCTGTCATGACGGTGTACCAGAAACCACAGGCCTTGAGCCAGACCAATCACTTATTGAAATGAACATTTTGTGGGTAGGACAGTATGACACATCCCAGCTCAGGAGCTGGGGTGAATGCAGCCCTGATGCGGCCGGGGTGAATGAAGAGATGTTGGAAAGATGGAGAAGCAAGGTGGACTTTTTGTTTGTTTTGTTTTTTAACTACTTTGGGAGGCATAGTACAGGGGCGAGAGGCGGATGTGGAGGGACTGGGAGAGACTGGGAGGTGAGTGGGATCAGGGGGCACGGTGCGAAAGAATGAAAGGTCCACACTCCCGTTCTTCATAGACGGCGCCGAAGCAAGTTCTTTTCGGGCCCGTTATTTATGTAGGATCACCTTCCAGCTGCGCTGCTCCCTGTCACCTGGGAAACATTTATCTCCACGTGCTCCTAAATCTCTCTTAGATGATTCATGCTGGATTTCAGGCCAACCACCTTAAAAAAATAGAAAAACAAACACTCCCCAAGGTGCCCAAGTTCAGGCGGTTCCAGTGCACCACATAAATGGCCATAAACCATATGCTGTGGAGTCGAGAATAAATAGCCCCTTTAAAAAGCGGAGCTGCCAACAAAATTGAGATTCCATTTTTAAATGTTTTTCTGCAAAGCAAACATTTTCCAAGCTTGATCTTTGTGTAATTTTTCACTGGCATTTTTCAAGCCGGGAAGAAAAAAAAAAAGCACTGCACATGTTCTTTTTGTAGAGAAAGGTTTAATACTCCCTTGTGTCACCAAGTCCCAGAGAGCTAATTTGTTCTAAAGACAACATTACTACATCAGTACAGCACAGCTGAACCTCCAACTAACCTTCCTCTGTTTGCTTTCCGTATCCCTAATGAGGCTCTCCACCGGAATGTCCCTGCGATTCTGGGTTCGTTTCTTTCTAGATGGAAAATATGTGCAGATAAACTAAGCTGGCTCTGTATGTCAGAGGAAAGACGCATGCTGACAGTCTAAAACTCATTACTTATACCTATACACACATACTCGCATACATACAAATGAATACATGTATAGACACACACATACAGGCACACACACACACACACACACACACACACACACACACACACTTTGTTCCCTATCTTACGATCTGCGGAATCTTTTCAGAAAGACAGATGCTCAGAACTCAGATCAGAACTCCACATTAAAGCAAGGTCCCTAAAGAGCAATGGTGAAAAGATAGAACTAATCCATATCCCACTGTTTAGTGTTTTGGCCCAAGTCCGTTTATTTCTCCAGTTTCAGGACGTCTTGCTTTAACATCCTTGTCCACTTGAGTAAACGATTGCAGATCTGCCCAAGACGGCCAGGAAAATAACTCACTTTCATCTGTTCTTTCTTGCTCAGCTCTTCCTCTCAACCCAGCCAGAGAGATCAGAGGACACACTTTCGAGCTCTTCATTTCTTTCATGTCTAATTGATTTGTTGACATTTATACATGCCAGGCTCAGCTGCTCCTCTGTCTTGACGAAATGAGATTTTCTTGTATTTCCCCAGAAAAACCCTGAAGTGTTGGAAAACTGAAATAGTAGATGTCTGTATTATTATGTATTCGATGTCTATAGTCTGATGCAAACTAGAAGCTGAAGGGTTTTTAATTTAATTTTCCTAGTTAAGAATTATTAAGAAAAAGGCAATGCGGCTTTCATTTTAAGAGGACCATTCTATTATCACCATCTTAGATTAAAAAGTGTCTAATCCAGAGCAGAAGCACGGAGCTCTACCGCGAGTAGGAGGCATGGGCACATGGCTGCTGGGCCAGGCTGAGCACTGGGGAAAAAAGCCCGGGCGCCTTGGAGGTACTGCCCTGCGGGGCTGACTCTCAGGGGGACTAACCCGAAAGATTTGAAGGGACACTTGTAAAGCATGGTGGCTCATGATGAGATCGGAGGTCTTCTGCCCATTAAAAGGACGATCCGAGTCCTGGATGTTAATAACCAGCCCTTCAGGGAGCAGGAGGAACCAAGCAATAAAAGAGTGCGGCCTCTAGCTCTGGTCACATCCTTGGCAAACTTAATCTCTCCTGTCAGAAATGGAGCAGTCAGGTGCTTTGGTCAAACCATACAGTCATTTACCCTTCGTGGTGAGCACAGATCCCCAGCCTCTGCCCAGAAGTCATTCAGCAGGTCTACAGTCCCAACACCCACCAAGAGAAGAAGTAGTGTGCTGTGGTCGGAGATGCTAGACATCAGTATGAAGGAGTCCCTGACCATTCGAGAGATCAAACGTCAGGAGGCAATATATGAATTGTCCCGAGGCGAACAGGACTTAATCGAGGACCTCAAGCTTGCTAGGAAGGCCTACCATGATCCCATGTTAAAGTTGTCTATCATGTCAGAAGAGGAACTCACACATATATTTGGTGATTTGGATGCTTACATACCTCTGCATGAAGATTTGTTGGCAAGAATAGGAGAAGCAACCAAGCCTGATGGGACAGTGGAACAGATCGGTCACATTCTTGTGAACTGGTTACCAGGCCTGAATGCCTACAAAGGCTACTGTAGTAACCAACTGGCAGCCAAGGCTCTTCTGGATCAGAAGAAACAAGACCCAAGAGTCCAGGACTTCCTTCAGCGCTGTCTGGAGTCTCCCTTCAGTCGAAAACTAGACCTTTGGAGTTTCCTGGATATCCCTCGAAGTCGCCTCGTCAAATACCCTTTACTGTTAAAAGAAATCCTTAGACACACTGCAAAAGACCACCCAGATGTTCAGCTGCTGGAGGAAGCAGTATTGATAATACAAGGAGTTCTTTCTGACATCAACTTGAAGAAAGGTGAATCCGAGTGTCAGTATTACATCGACAAGCTGGAATATCTGGACGAGAAGCAGAAGGACCCCAGGATCGAAGCGAGCAAAGTGCTGCTGTGCCATGGGGAGCTGAAGAATAAAAGTGGCCATGTGAGTGCTTAGAATACGAACCAGAAGGAAGCCATTACTTCCCTTTTCCCAGCCTGCTGAATTTCCCGCACAAAATTATGAGGCAGGTTTGTGAAAATAAGCCCACTGCTCGCAAGAAGGTTGCTGCTTGTTTATGTGACCAGCTTTGGTAAAGCAAGCATTTGGTTTCTGAATAAATAAGAATAAAATAATACTTAAACACCTCGAAAAAAATAAATAAAAAGTGTCTAATCCAATAATTCTTAATTTGTAGCATTTTAGTATTTATTTTATATATAGAGAAGTGATTAGACAATGTCTTAAACACAGTTCCATAGCAGGCCAAGAGCTGGACAGTTGTCACAACTGCAGCCAAAATTCAAACCATTGGATCAAATTCCAATTTCTTTGGCATTGACAACATAGGAGTTATCAATATTGATATCAAGAAAAGGAGATGAGTGATATTTAAGTCTTGCATTATATACTCCCTGACTTCATGCTGATGCACTAACCCATTACCCTAGATCATGACCTTATTTGAATACAAGGTATGCTTTTGTTTCTTTCCAGATGCAATCATGTAGTAAAGTCATTGCAGTGGGTCAAGTTAGATATTACTGGTTCCTGTTTAAAAGGAGGGACATTTGGATACACACACACTTAATGCTGGAAGAAGACATGAAAAGATAATCATATGTCTACAAAGCAAGAAGCGCTGAGAATTCTCATCAAATCCCTGAAGCTAGGGGAAAGACAGGAAGAGGTGGTCTTTCACCACCTAAACACAGATTTGACCACACTGACCCTTTCACCCCAGTTTCAAGACCAAAGAACTGAAATAAGAAGCCTCTGTTGCTTGCATCTGCAGACCTCTGTTTTGGAAATCTCAGTAAGCCCACATGTCCTTATTTTTCTCACCCTAAACTCCTAAAGGCCTAAGTTTGAACACCTTAGATCGATGGCTTTGTCTTTGTCCTATATCATGTCTTCTCCAAACATAAATGCTCAGTTAGACCTCTAAAGCCACTGTATAGAATCCCTGAAACAGGATCAAAAATCCAATCAATAGAAGTTTTCTGACAAAGAGATGTACCCTTACTTTGCTGACCTCAGGTCCTGTTTATGGGTGAGGCAACAGCTTCAAGGGATGCTTCGATCTTATTTGGAGGTAAACATGCCTTCATTTTTGTCATTCACAGAAGCCTCATGGAAGTGACTTCAAACTTGGCTGCAGATCAGATTCATCTGGGGAACTTAAAACAAAACAAAACAAACAAGTCACCCACACAATTGCAGGCTGCACCCAGATCAAATCAAAGAGAATCTCTAGGGGGAGTTCCTGACATCGTACTTTCTGAGAGGTCCATGTGGTTGCAATGTGTGTACTCAGGTCTGAGAGTTTTAGGTTTAAGCTTAAGATAGAAAAGTTATGGGCAATGACTAATCGCTAATTAACATTCAAAGATCAGATCTTTCCACTTGACCCAATAAATCAACCACCATTCACCTCAAGCCGTCCTTCCTTCCTGAGTGTTCTGTTCCTTTGTTCTCCATTTCTCCTCCTGAATTAGCTTTTGCTTGTTCTTACCCCGTGCCATCTTTTTTCCACCTAATAGCTTTCTTGATCACTCCAGTTATATTTTAATAAATTATCTCACATCATCTAATCTTATTGGAAAAATAAGTAACAATTTATGCACATGGAGCACATCTTTGAGACCTATCTTTTGAAAACTATTTCAGTTCAAACTTTTAATAATTATTTAAGGCATTCCATTTCTGAACTCAAGACGCTTTGACACATATTTCTTTGAATGTTCACCTCTCAGCCTCCAAACTTTCACTCCCTATATTCTGATAGTACTTTTGAGTATTACTGAGTATAACAGCAGCTCAGAGCTAAGCAACTCTTGATATTAGAGATGCATATCAAAATTAGCATATATGTATATATGTAATAAATACACACACACACGTATATCACATGTGTATGACATAAACGTTCATATGGCTAGTCTGTCTTTGAACATTGAGACAGCAGATGCTAGAAAGTACCATACCTGAAACTCAAAGGATGCAGTAGAGGAGAAAAATGTCTTTGGCATCATTGACGGGGCTTTGAAAGGCACCAAGAATGAAGAACTGAAGAACTTATAACTTGGAAAGATGGCTCAGCAGTTAGGGATTCATACTTCTTTTGCAGAGGACCCAAGTTTTGATTCCGGCACCTATGTTGGGTAGCACAACCACCTCTAACTACAGGTGATCTGATGTTTTTCTCTGGCTACCATGGGCACCTGCATTCATGTGTACATACCCACACATGGACACACAGCACATAATAACACAAAGACAAACAAAAATATAATCTTAGAAAAACCCTTAAGACTTAGGGTAGCACATAGTTTAATCTGGACTGAATTTAATTTCCTGAGACCCTCTTGTAGAAAATTTTGAGCAACGTTACCTGGAGTTGATGCTGTCTCACTCTTATTTTGTCCTAGTATAGTTCTGTTGGGGAGCAGGTTCTGTTTCTCTCAGATTTTATCAGGTTACTAAAGGAACTTTATGGTTTCTTTAGGAAAGGGACCACAGATATTGGATAACTAAAACGTTAACTAAGTTTAATAAAAAGTAAAAGTGTGTAATAGGTTAAGAAGAGAAATGTCGTAAGTTGTTCCTTTACTTTATTTTCGCTTGCTTTTAAAAACCTTTTCCACTTTCCCCCTTTTTGCCTCATAGTTATGGTAAAAAGCTTGAAACAAAAACCTACTCCTGTAATGTCATGGAATTGTTTGTATAAGCAAGTCAAATTTTCTTGAAAGATATTGCAGAACTTGGCTACCTAGAAGTTCCAAAAACACACACTGGGAAACATTGGTTTAGGTGGGACTCACATGTTATCACACACATTAAAGATGTTTAATAAATGAACAAGGTTTCTTCCAAATTGCCAGTTGTCTTGGTATTATTGAATTGCCCTGGTTTGTTATACAGGCAAGATGCTCATTTGTTTAATCAAAGGTGCTGGATTTTCTCCTCCTTCATGATAGCTGTTGCGGTTACCTATTTTTAAAAATAAAAAACAGAAGCTCCACTTCTAAGATTTTTTTAGATCAACAGGTCCATTTAACTATTCAACAGAGATATTATTTTCTGGTTATGATTATGCAGAAACAGAATGGATCACCTGGATGTTCCAAACAGATAAAGAAGCACCAATCCTAATAAGATCAATTAGGGTATCAATTCCCAGTAGCTGCTGTACCAGAGTGGTATAATTCAGCTGGCCTAAAACAGCAGACATATTCTCTCCTAGACCTGAAGGATAACATCTGAAATCAAAGCATCACTGGGGTTTGTTCCTTTGGAGGGCTGTAATGAGGAGAATTCTATGCCAGTTTGCTAAATTATGAGTCACTGTTAGGCATGCTCATGGTTCACTACAGAAAACTGATAGAGACTCAAACGGAAATCATGTACAGGATGGTAGATGAAACCTTATTCTAGAATTAGTTAGTATTCTATATGACCATCAATATCATGATAAATAGTTTAAAATGTATATATATATATATATATATATATATATATGAATCTTATAAATTTTATACCTTAAGGAAAGCTGTTAAAGAATAAATATAAAACTAAAGGATTATGAGATATGTAGCAATAAAATAGTCCTTAAATTTTTGTTGTTCTTCTGTCTCATAACAGGTGGCTTTCCTGACATGAAATATTTTGGATTTCACTTTGATAAACATGCTTGGGCTTAGAGAAGGAGAGAGCCATACTTCGACTCTAAAGCCAGCTTTAATCTTTAACTGGACTGGGACTACAAAGAGACCATTTGCATTATATGTCTGTGGAGAATAGCAAAAACAAACATTTGGGAAGATTAGTAAAATTTTGTCTTCTTGGAAATGTGATATACAAATAGATCAGTTTACTCTTTTTCTTGAGAGATTTTTTTTCATGATGATTTGTCTTTTTTTCTTTTATTTTTCTTTTAGTTGTTGAAAAAAATTTCTGCCTCCTCCCCTTTCTCCACTCCCCTCCCCCTCTCCCCACTCCTCTCCCCCTCCCCTCCCTCCTCTTCCTCTCCCTCTCCCTCTCCCTCTCAAGACTGAAGAGCAGTCCAGATTCCCTGCCCTGTGGGAAGTCCAAGGTCCTCCCACTTCTATCCAGGTCCAGGAAGATGAGCATCCAAACAGGCTAGGCTCCCACAAAGCCAGTTCATGCATTAGGATTGAAACCTAGTGCCATTGTCCTTGGCTTCTCATCATGGTCTTCAGATTCCTTAGCTGGATACCATTATTCTCTTGAAAAGACAGAAACAAAGCCCTTCCCTAACCTTAATTTTGGGGAGATTCTCTTTTGGCAAGTTATATCAGATTAAATGGAAAGCATTTGCTAGTTTTATAGGTTAGTTTAGATTAAATGGCCATAGTACTTCATGAACTATCATTTCTCCTAATTAAGAGGTATCTCTTGTTCAAATCACATCTTTGTCTATTTTGATGGTATCTGTAGCTTTTCTTCTCCTGTAGAAACAAAAACAAAGTCCTTTTCCCAACAAAACACATGTTCTGGTTTCCATTCTGAGGTTAGTTCACCTTTAAAGTGTATCAGCTAATCTAATTCTGTATTTTTTCTGACTATCCAATGTTTCTCTGCAGCTATTGTTTCTTTCTCATTAACATTTATAAAATTCAAGGTTAAAAAAGCATTACGCAATCGTTTTCTGGGGGCATTTATCTTCCTTTTCTGATTATTTAACGTATCCTTTAGAATTTGATTTGATAACTGCCTGCTCTGTAGGATTGTGTGGTATATCTGTGATATGCTTTGGATTATAATAAGTAAAAAACTGTTTCATTTTCTTAGAGACATGTGCTGGATCATTGTCTTTATTTGTGTAGTTATACTCACGATGGCCGAAACTTCTAGCAAATGTGATTACTGAATCAGCTTTTTTCAAACTAAATCAGTTGCCCATTGAAAACCTGAATAAGTATCAATGGTGCAATGTACATAGTTTAGTTTTCCAAATTCTACAACAGGAACACATCCATGTGCCAGATTTTATTCTTTTGAGCACTCTTTGGGTTACTTCCTGCAGGTAGTGATGTTTGGTTATATAAAGATCAAGTAGGATATTTGCTTATAATTTATATGATAGAAAAGCCTTTTTTAAAAACCTTTGTTCTGGACATGATATTTTAAATGAAAATCTGAGGCCTTTAGTACATTTCCAAACAATAATTAATCAATTTCTATATTACCTTGTGCTAAAGGACTTGGTAGATCCATATGGGATATGATATGTGTTATGTATATGGGTTTATTCCTATTCCTGATTGTATCTGTAACTGAATAAATAATGAAGTCAATTCTGTATCATCTGGTATAAATTTGGCAGTTTCAATATGCAAAACAACTCTTTCTGAATATTGTGAATCAGTAACCATGTTGAGAGGTTTTTTAAAATCCCCTTGTACCATGAGAATAGATATAATTCTGACTATTGGACAGGATCATAAGGAATTTAATTCACTTTACTTAATTTTTCTGATTTGTAATCTTTCTTAATTTATTTACATCAGTATAGAAAATTGGGGTTTTAGTTATTGGTGTGCCCTGTACATTGTGAGAAAGGATCCAGCTAGTTCTCTTTATAAGTTGAATTCTCTTGCTTTTGGGATAATTGATGTTAATCTCTCTCCAAAAATTACTATAAGGCTCTATGCCAAATTTCACTTTTTTCCCATAATTTATTAATTTCATCATTATTTAAAGGTCTATAATTTCTGCTGGGTCTATTTTTGCTAATTGACTAACTCTCAAATTTCCTTTTATAATTTACTTACAGAACATTTTCATATGTTTTAAAATTTTTACTTAGTTTATGTAGTAAAAAGATCCATTCTATGATAATATCTTCCCTTCATGTTAAAATTCATGTAGGGATAATTCTATTATAAGCTGACCACAAGTTTAACATTTGCTTCACAAAAGGTGAATGTTTGCCATATGAGACTATTGATTCCTTGGATTTCCTTAAATCTAGCAATGGTACAGGAGTCCAGTTATCTGTAACAGAGTCTCTGCCATTTGAGAGTTTCTACAAGGTTACTGGATATATTAAGGTTGGTTGTATGAAAAGCTTGGGCTGTTCCTCTCTATTCTTATAATCCAATTCTGAAATTGGCTCTCTATTAAATTCTTCTGTCCAGATTTGAATATCTCAGTGATCTGGTTTTCTAAGGCCCGTGTCTTAGCATTAAGATCAACCAACTTTTTCAGTGATAAGACAAAAATGATAATGTTGACAGTGGTTACAATTGACATTACATAAATTCCATCTAAATTAGATGTCCTCTCACTTAATTGTTCAATTTTCATACTGTCTAGCATATTATCAAACAGCGAGCCAAATCCCTCCATTGTAATGGTTTTCCCCATCTTTTAATGTGGGGGAATTCTAGGTCTTTTCACTCCTCCTTTAAAGAATTCCCAATTGTCTTACCAAAGCCTTGACAATGTTGATGAAGACATGAGGCTGATTGCTGCTGTGTAGAACAGTAAAAGCTTGACTGGATTTCAAGACAGCTGCCTAGTTTGGCAGCAGCCTGATTAGGGCTTCAACAGAGAGCCTGTAACCCAAATGGGGGGGGGGGGCGGGGAGGGAGATGACTTTTTGAAAAACGCACAGGGGATTGTTCAGAAAAAACACGTGTGGTTGTGGGATGGGTTGCCTGAAGGCAGAACCAGCCAGTCTAGGACCACGAGTCATGTGGTGTTTGGAACCCAAGTGCTTCTGGAGTTTCGGTGGGAGTTGGAGACTGCTTCAGAGAGTCTACAACAGGAAAATCCCAAACTCATGCAGAAGCTTGAGGATAAATAAAAAGAAAGCCTAGTCGGTTGCGGCTGGAGCCCCATGTGCAGCTCTGGGAGGGACCCCAAGTGCAGCTCTGGCCTGTGCTAGTGGCTAAAAAGTCACAGGCAAATGGCTTTTTTTTTTTTTTTTTTTTTTTTTTGTGATTTCGTATCCCAAACATTGGACACCAAATGTATAGCACAAATAATAAAAAACCCAGAGACAGATATAGGGATTCAAACAAAGATCAGAAAAGCAAAGCATCCAGGCTACTGGCTCTCACCCTTAACTCAGACTAAAAATGGCCAATCCTGCCTCTATGAATCCTCAGACTGAGACTGAGCTGAGACCTGTCTCCTCCTCATTTACATTGTTTCTAGTGCTGGGATTAAAGGCGCACACCACTGCTGACTAGTCTCTATGGCTAATTAGTGTGGCTGCTGGGATTAAAGATGTGTGCCACCTCTGCCTGACCTGCTTGACTGAGTAGTGTGGCTGCTTTGCACTGATCTTCAGGCAAGCTTTATTTATTAAAACACAGATAATATACTACTATTTACATGCCATTATACAACATCTAAATTTCAATGTTAGGAAATCCAGTTTCCGGGCCAAAAAAAAAAAGTTAACTTGTTCCCAACATACATACCAAGTTTTTGTTAACTATTCCTGTCTATTTGAAAATTATTCAGTGCTATTTTTATCTTAACCTTAGTTTTTATTTTCCAGAACCACTTTGATTTTAAAGAAGTGACATAAAAATTTATTGATTTCAGATTTCTTTTAGTTTTAATTTTAAACTTTTATTTTGGACAATGTTGATTTATATAAAATCAGAGGGAATAGAGAATGAGATGATGAAATTGCTTGTGTGCACCACCACTCAATTAAAGTTTACCTTGAGTTTATTCACTTCTTCCATTGTTCCATAGACTTGAAGCAAATCTAAAACTTTCTTCATTTTATCCACAATACTCCAAAGCCTATCTATAAACAGGAAATGCAATGACTGCGTTATTCCGCTTGTAAATGCAACAGTCCATTAGTATTAAACTCTAATCATTATTCAACTTTCCTTAATTTTATTTTACATTTTTTAGTGACGTTGCTCTTTAGCTTCAAGGTTTTATTGAGAAATAGAGAGGGTCACACTTTTGTTTAGGTTTTAATTTTTTTTTAAGAGCTGGAAATTAAACTAAGGACCTCATCTATACCAGGCATGCATCAATAAATTTTTACTTCTTCTGCTATGTATATTTCAAACTACACTTCATAATTTATAGATTTTCATTTTATATATAACTCATAATATATGTTACACTTTATATATATGTTTATATATTCATGCTTATAAATTACATATATATCGCTTTAAAGAGTCAAGCTGTTCTGCAAAATAGTGCTATGTGGTTGGCCATGCTGGTCTGTGTGAGGAGGGGAATTGTCCCAGACAACACAGCTTCTGTCTCCTGAGCAGAAGCATGTTAGAGCATGTGGCTAGTGATATAATTACCTTAGATTCTTCTATAAATTGTGATCTTATTGTGGGCTGGTGAAGGAGCATTCTGAGTTTCTTGCTACAGGGACCCTCTTTCCTTGAGATGTGCTTCTCTGCAGTATATCATTGTCTGGGCATCCCCAGAATGATACTAACCAGGTATTTCACCTACTGCTCTTCTTGTGAATGAACAGACTCTGTAAAGATTTGTAGGGTTCAGAATTAATGTTTTAACGCGGTGATATTCCTGGGTGCTAACGCATACTTCCACCAGCAGGCATGTGTCATAACATGAACACTTTGGGTGGTGCTAATTCATATACAACTATCATTTCTTAGATATATTAGCATATAAGGGATGGCAAATGAATAACAATGTAATTATTCTTCCTTCATTCACCCAAAATATAGCAGCTTTTTAAATAGCAGCCCTTACTCTACTTTGAATCATTCATAGAGAAAATCAAGAGAAATGTTCATTTCCTTCCATTATCACTGTTCATACTGCGAAGACGTGGTATTCTCCCAATGCAACCAATGCAGAAATGAAGACAGCGAGATGTGCACACGTGTGCGCATGCCTGACAGATGCTCTCATGGATTGAAACTTACCTATGTTGTTCTATGATTCTGAATATCTCACAAGGGACGCTCAAATTACTCACTCTTTGATCAGTTAGAACCTTTTCTTGGTTCCCAGGTCTCTGATAGAGTTCTTCACCTACTAGCAAACATCATGCTGAGGTGATCCTGTGTTTCTGTGCCAAGATTTGGAATCAGTCATATTTTGAAGGAGCCAGAGAATTCATGGCCTCTGTCTTCTGAGTGAGCTTAGTCAGGGATTTTTCTGGGACTCACCTGCTTTTAGACAGTGTTTTCATCTTTTCTATATTTTATGAAATGTGCTTTCCCTCTAAAATAAGGGTCATGCAAGATATAGCAGCACCCTTGTTTCTTCGAGTGCTCAGATAAAACCCAAGTTGTTGCATGTAACAACCACAATGAAATTTAATTTTAAGATGTAATAAGAGAACTAAATGATAGAGACTAGAACCTTGTAATTTCACAAAACATATCTGGAAGTCTGTGAGATTTGATTTTCTTTAGCTACGATGGTAGGTTCAACTACAAGCATATCTATCAGTCAACAGTCTTTCAACAAATGAGTGCACACCAATGTTCTTGTTTGTTAATTTTAAATTACAGTACTGAGGCAGCCTTAAGAAAATAGCAGTTCCAAATGATGCATTTTCTTGGTTTCTAGTTGTCCATCCATCCCTTCTCCCTTTTGGCGCACACCTAAGTACAAGGGAGATGCGTAAGATGTGGGACTTTTAGGACACCAAGGCTGCATGGAAAAGTTTTCAAATAACCTCTAAGATTTATAACCCACAATCTAAGCAACAGGAGGGAAAATGAAGTGTATTTATTCTTCTGACCATCTGGTAAAAAGTAATTCAAATGTGCAATAAGCTACGATTTTCTTGTTGTTTAGCTGGTAATAACAGAGTATGGAAAAAGAGAAAAAACACATTAATAAAAAGGAGTGTATAATTCAATGGAAATGGTATAACGTGAATTAAAGAAGGAAAATTGGGACTTTATCTGCAAAAACTGTGAGCCCTTTAAATGCTAAGTGCCAGACATCTGGTTGTTACAGCCTCTGGGCCACAGCAATAAGCCGGCAAGGAAAAGGACTATGTTATTCTCACAGACCCTGACCTCAGACTTGACAGAAAGCCAAAGTGTTTTAGTACTTGGCAATGTTATTTTATTGACACATGTCAAATAATTTTAATTTATGGCCGTATAATCCCACATCTTGAGGCTCAGCTTTGCAACACACAGTGGGATCCGATGCAATAGCAGTGTGTCATGTTCGAGCCAAGTGAGATTAAAACTGAACCTTAATGTTGAGATTTATGTGCTAAGAGGAGAATTTTTAAGTTTTTCTTGTTTTACTAATTCTATGGCTTGTGAATGTGCTTAAAGACTTACTGGACTCTGTTTGAAAAATTTAAATAATTAAAGATTACAGCTTAATTTATAAATAATGAGAACAAAATCTATCATATACAGGAGATTGAAACCTCTTTAAGCTATAGATGTTGATGAGGACAATGCTCAATGAGAGAGTGATCTTTACAAGACAGAGTATATGCCAGCATGTGGAGTCATCACTGTTGACCATTGTTATATTCATCCTCATAAAATGACTAATTTTACATATAAGTTGATAATGGTATTATTAGTAATAAATGTGGACTGAAAATCATCTTCCCCAAGGAAAACAAACCAATTGGTTATCTAATACCAAATGGTCAGTCTTGAAAACATGCCACAACTAACATTATATAGCCAGAAAATTTGTATCTGTATATTTAGGGAAAAATATATATATATACACAAATATGACAACAGTTAATAAAAAATATGTTGTGATTGGAGCAGTGGTCTGCATCCCTGGCACCCGGCCGCCCACATGGCTAGCTTATGTCCCGAAATAATTACACGGAAACTGTATTCTTTTAAACACTGCTTGGTCCATTAGTTCCAGCCTCTTATTGGCTAGCTCTTACACATCGATCTAACCCATTTCTAATATCCCTGTAACACCAGAGGTGTCTTACCAGGGAAGATCTTAACCTGTGTCTGTGTCTGGTAGGAGAATCATGGCGACTCCTTGACTCAGCTTCTTTCTCCCAGCATTCTGTTCTGTTTACTCCACCCACCTAAGGGTGGGCCTATCAAATGGGCTAAGGCAGTTTCTTTATTAATTAACCAATGAAAGCAACAGATTATAAAGAAGTCACTCCCACATCAAAAATAAAACAAGGATGAGTATATGGAAGGGATTGGAGGGAGGGAAGAGAAAGAAGAAATGATGTAATTATAATTTCAAGAATTAAAAGAAACAATTTTAAAATACACAATATGATCTACTAAAAGGCAATCTCACTTTTGAATGCCAGGGTAAAAGTTACAAGACAAAAAGAGGAACAAATGGACTGTGATGGAAGAGCTAGGAAGAGCATGCCACAAAAGTTGTGTTTAAGAATCCAAGCTTGTGGGTTGATCAGCCACTCTCCAGGCAGGCCTCATGATCAAAAGTAGTTGGATCTACACAAAAATGATATTTCGGGTCTTTTTCTTGCACACCACACACACACACACACACACACACACACATACAGAGAGAGAGAGACAGAGAGACACAGACACACAGAGAGAACGTGAAGCTGGCTGTGTACAGAGGTAGGGAAGATCTGAAAGGACTCAAAGAATAATTAATATGACCAAATTTATGAGAAAATTTGAAAATAATGAAAACATAATAAAGTTAAATAAATTGAAGAAAAGATTACAAGTGTGTTTGAACATGAGAGAATGCACAGGTTCACTTCACTGCTGGTGGTTTGGATGAATGTCACCTAAGGTGCTATGTGCTTGATGTTTGAACCTTGGAGTGGCACTCCTGAGAACTCATTAACCTTTCTTTAGCAAAGCATCATGGGAGACCTTTAGATTATCGCAGACAGGCCCTAGAAGGGAGTTGGTTAAAGCAAGGCCTGTCTTCTTTCTCTGTGTCTCAGACCATGGTAGGAATGGATTGCTCTCGAATGCATTCCTGTGATGACACGCTGTCCTCACGAAAAGCCCAACAAGAGTAGGGTTGTGTAATCTTGGGAAAGAACCTCCAAAATCATGAGCTAAAATAACCTTTTTCTCTTCATATGATAATCGCCTCATTATAGGTGACAGTAATCACATGATGAGTTCCACAAAGAAAAATGACTCATTGGACCTGAAGATACTGACAAAATATTCATAGCTATGCCCTCTAGAGTATAATAGACCTTACCCCCTCTCAAAGCACTTCACAAGTATGGGAAAACTGGGTACAGTGAATGACTCAGAAGTACAGAACACCGTCTCAAATTGGAGATTTAAACAATGCAGGCAGGAAGATAGTATGAAAGCAGAAACCTAAAAAAAATGCATTTTGGGACTATCATCTAAAATACCACTCACATCGTTTGAAAACTGTCTTGTGTGCTTCTGTAGCACACGTGTACTTGGAAGAGCATCATTCATGTGACAGAACATGCAGACAACCACAGACAAACTAGGTAGGCTTTATGGTGACTCGTTAATAGACATTACTCATGATAGTCATTATTTGTAATAGTCATAGACACATGACAAGGTGTTTTAGAAAATGCTTCAGAGTTTGATGACTAGCATTTGAATTTGTTTTACAGGAAACATACAAATCTTACCTTTGCTTAGAAAGAGAAATCATTCTCCGAAAATACTCTGAAACAGAGGAGCATGGCTTATAGCGAGGGACCTGCAAACTGTGAAAGCCAAGAATTGCTGACTACTGTTGTCTAACCCAACACAATTTCCTGCGATGACAATGTCTGATGTCGCTTAATGACATTGGCGTTTCAAGTCCTTCAAGCTACTCCCAGATTTTAAGGTGAAAAAAAGACATGTGATTTTCACAGTATGAAAGGCTTTGTTTTTAGCTTAGAACGAATTCAGAGCAAAGAGCAGACAGTGGACGCCTCACTTAAGGCAATGCATCAGTCCTTTTCTGAATTTGCAACAGAACTTGAAACACTTTTTATGGATAAATTATGGCTGTGAGAGGTCATGAAACCAAGTCATTAATCACCAAAGTCCTTTTTCCTAACCTAGCGTGGGAGGAGTGTTTGAATAGAATATTTTCATTTCAAACCTTTTTAAAAAGCCACCAAATATAGGGAAGGGATTTTTTTCCTGTAATATTTGTCATGCATTTTTTCTACAAATAAATATTTCTACTTATTTAATACATATTTTTTGATTTTCCACTGTGCCAGGCACTATTTTATGCTGTAGGAATCCACAGACACTGAGAAGGCTAATGCCATGCTAAAGTCTTCAGGGCCAGAACCAGATGGAAAAAAATAGCTGCGTGAAGTATTGAGAGGCACAAGAGGTAAGAGGTCTCATGATGGGGGGCAG
This sequence comes from Alexandromys fortis, assembly GCF_014885135.2. Lineage (NCBI taxonomy): Eukaryota > Metazoa > Chordata > Mammalia > Rodentia > Cricetidae > Alexandromys > Alexandromys fortis. The sequence goes on from NW_026067923.1 coordinate 9,314,394, forward strand.
GGTGGAGAAAGAGAGCCCCGGTGAAATGCTTCTTGACTTTGTTTTCCAGGGTAAAGCATGGTTATCTAGCATGCAGCAGAATAAGTTGCATTGACAGATAGCAATGATTCGGTATGGTAGAGAGCAGAAGAGATGGCTCAGAGGAGTCAAGAAGGCAAGTCTGATGAAAAGACTCATGATTGCAGCTAGAAATCTCCGAGATAGACATGTTGCTCTACTTGGAGCATCCTACTCCTGATGATGCCTCTTCCTCAGCAACTCCTATACAGCCTGCGAAGTATAATAATCTCATCATTGAAGGCACTACCATATCAACACTTAAAACAAGACATTGTCACGTAAATACAGGCAAGTAGACTAATGTGCAGATATACCGGGGGACAGCAGAGATAAAATTTCATTGAAAGACACCATATCCTTGGTACAAACACAGTAATTACTGGGCTGGAGCAATTAAGTTTTACTAGTACTTTCATTAAGTAGGTTACGATCGACTGGCTTTTAGAAGGACTTTTGCTTCCCACCTGCTTTTCAGATCTGCTTCAAAGATCTATTTTTCTTGGCAGCGTCACAACGAACGGTCTGGCTCCATATGAAGTTTGCATTTCCATGAATTCTTTAAAAATGCAGGCGAGTTTAGCACATGCTTAAGCGTTCGTTAGGGTTGCACATTTTATAGGTCGCGAGCACAGGTGCATTCAGTTTGCGCTGGCCATTAAGAATGACACACTGTTATTCTAAGCACAGATATTTTTGTTGCTGAAAATAGATTAAAGATGTATAGAAATGGTTTCGTGTACTTTCTTTTGGAAGAGGTTGTTCAAATGTTATATATAAAAAAAACCAAGGCAGTCCCCTCTTTATGAGTTACAATTCAAAGCGTGGCTTGTGGTATCATTTGTTCTCTCCCTTAGAAAAGTTTAATTAACAACATTTGTGCTGTGTAAACAAAGATGAGCAAAGGCACCGACAGAAACTTGGACACATGTGTCCACTCCACCTAGAAGTCAGAGTTACTGCATCATTGGGGAAGCTTGGCTCTTCCATAGTTTTCAACACATGTTACCGGGGTGATGCGTCATGATGTCTCCTGGTAGACACTGAGGAGTCTAAGATCTCTCTGCAGAGCTGAAGTGGGGGGTACTATGGAGACGATAGAAAGTGAAGAATTCACTCTCAGACAACAAGATGTGTTTAAAAATGTCATCCACAATAAGCACTGGATTCTAGACAATCTGTGCAAACTCTTCACTTCCCAGTTGAGAAAGCATCAGCCCAAGGGAAGTGACTTAAGTAAAAGTGGCTATTAATTTTCAGTCCAGACTTTGCCCTACCTCTAGCACTGACATCACAATGGCTGGGAAGAATTTTAGTATGAATGGAAAGATTGTGCTTCTTATTGCACAGGTACCAGTGGATAGAAGGCCTGGTTGATGGCTGGCCAACATCATTGTGTCCAACCCTTTATATTCCGTATTTTCACTTGAGTCATCTTCTTGGCATACTTTAACAAAATTAACTCAGTTGGATTTGCCTTTTCCTTTGATGGCATTTCCCCCTGTTCTTCCTCTTCTGGAGACCAGTAGGTCTCTCCATTTTTGCTGTCATAGCCGCTTCCCCAATGATGCAGTGACTCTGACTTCTAGGTAGAGTGGACACATCAGAAATAGGAGTCTTACTTATTTACAGTATACCAGAAATTTCAAAGTCTAAACAATAAATTGAACAATCCAATTAATAAGTGGTCTAATGGTATGACTAGACAGTTCTCAAAAGTTGAAATACAGAAGATTAATAAACTTGAAAAGATGTTTAACCTCATTAATCAGCAGAGAAATGCTAATTGAAACTACAAAGAGATTTTATCTATGGTTATTTTACCATAACCACAATGGTAATCGTTAAGAAAGGAAGGGTCGAGGGGCATTTAGGTTGTTTCCAGGCTCTGGCTATGACAAACAATGCTGCTATGAACATAGTTGAGCACATGTCCTTGTGGTATGATTGAGCATCCTTTGGATTTATACCCAAAAGTGGTATTGCTGGGTCTTGGAGAAGGTTGTTTCCTAATTTTCTGAGAAATCGTCACACTGACATCCAAAGGGGCTACACCAGCTTGCACTCCCACCAGCAATGCAGAAGTATTCCCTTTGCCACACATCCTCTCCAGCATAAGTTGTCATCAATATTTTTGATCTTGGACATTCTTACCATTGTAAGATGAAATCTCAGAAATGTTTTGATTTGTATTTCTCTGATGGTTAAGGATGTTGAGCCTTTCCTTAAGTGTCTTTCAGCCATTTCATATTCCTCTGTTGAGAGTTCTCTGTTTCTATCTATATTCCATTTTTAAATTGGATTATGTGTTCTTTTGATGACCAATTTCTTGAGTACTTTGTGTATTTTGGAGATCACACCTCTGTCTTATGTGGGGTTGGTGAAGATCTTTTCCCATTCTGTAGGCTGTTGTTTTGTCTTGTTGACCTTGTCCTATGCTTTATAGAAGCTTTTCAGTTTCAGGAGGTCCCATTTATTAATTTTTTTCTCTCAGTGTCTATGCTACTGGGGTTATCTTTAGGAAGTGATCTATTAGTTGCTATTCTATTGCTGTGAAGAGATATCATGATCAAAGCTACTTGATAAAGAAACCATTATCTAGGGGCTCACTTATAGTTTCAGAGGATCAGTTCATGATTATTACGATGCAGAGCATGGCAGCAGGCAGGCAGGCAGGCAGGCATTGTGCTGGAGCAGAAGCTGAGAGCTTACATTCTGATGCACAGACAAGAGGCAGAGAGCTAACCAGGATGGCTTAGACTTTTAAAACTTCAAAGCCCATACCCCAGTGACACGACTCCTCCAACAAGGCCATATCTCCTAATTCCTTCCAAACAGTTCCAAAGCATAATAATATATGACCCTATGGGGGCCATTTGTTTTTAAGCTACCACAACTGGTTAGTCAGTTTTCAGCATTTCTAGAAAAGGTGTATGTGAGTGTGTGTGTGTGTGTGTGTGTGTCAAAAATTATATTATACCTCACAAACATAGATAATGAATTATTTTCTCAATTAAAAGAGAAGAAGTGATGACAATGTAGACAGAGAGAGGAAGGATGCATGAAAAAGCCACAGGGAAACATAACATTTTCTACTTATCCAAAATTATATATAATACATACAAGTTATACATATGCATAAATAATTTGAATGAAGTCATAGTATTTGAGATGATAATGCTTTCTTCAAGATGTAGATTAACCAAAATCACTGCTCCAAACATGACAGGCTTTTTTTTTTTTTTTTGAGCTGTTGGTCAGTGCAATCCTCAGACTATTGATGTTGCTCTTGATGGCCTCCCAGAACCTGAAGACGAGTTCTAATGCTGAAGACACCAGACACTTGAAATACAGAATTCAGAAAAGTCAAGCTGGGTCTGACTATGCAAGCCACCAAGATGGGGTGGGGGAAAAGCAATCAATTTTTACACCTTTCTGTGCTACCTACAAACCACAACAATGACCAACATGACAAGATGTCCCAAAATTTGGACTACTGAGACTTAATCCTTAGTGGTAAGCAACAGACATGTTCTTGGATTTAAGGCATCCTCAATAGAATGGAATCCATGATGGATATTGCAAACTTAGCCAACTCGACATTGCTAGTGAGCTCATGAATCTTAGAGGAGTGCCTGCTACAGCCACTTTCCTGAGAGGATTTAATTCCTAACAATATTCTAAATACTTATCCTTATAACCACAGATAAGGATAGGTATCATCCCCTTCTCAAGGGAGCTCTCTCTCTCTTTTTTTTTCAACATACAATGGTCATTAAAGAATGATGATCAAAATGAAGAAGAAACTGACTGTGTGGTGCCCAGCCTCAACAGATACAACAGAGCTTCTACACACAGACTCAGGGAACATGGTGGAAAAAGGAGGTGGAAAAATTTAAGAGTCGGAGAGCCAAGTAAAATCTGAGGAGAGACCGTGTTTTCTAGATAAAATAAAGAAACCTACACCTATGAAATCTAAACTAACAGCATAACTGTCTAAACAAGAAATGAATAATTCCAGTACATAAGTCAGGAAAATCTCATGGGGCTTCACCCCTACGTGAACTACAGGAAATTAATGACTGCCGAGAGAATTAGTCTCTCCCAAGAATGTGTCCTTTTGTTGGTTATCCAATACCAAGTGGTCACCCCCTATACAAGCAACACTGAACAGATTTGGAAAATTATATGTATATTTTTAAACATAAGTGCATACACGTAACAACAGTAACCAAGAAAAGAGGATATGGAGAGATTGGAAGGATAACAGGGAGACAGGAATGATGTAAATACAGTACATATATATGAAATTTTAAAAATAAACTTAATAAGATGTGTGCTTCCCTGCTCCCCTATCCGACCTTCCTTTATCCCAAACATCCCGTTTCCCAAGTTCCCCCCAACCTCCCCTTCTCACTTTTCTCTCCCCATCTCCCCTTACCTCCCTCCCCCAAGATCCCATTTTTTGCCCGGCAATCTTGTCTACTTCCCATAATCAGGAGGATAGCTATATGTTTTTCTTTGGGATCACCTTCTTATTTAGCTTCTTTAGGAGATCAAATTATAGACTCACTGACCTTTATTTATCTCTAGAAACCAATTATGAGTGAGTACATCCCAAGTTCATCTTTTTGGGTCTGGGTTACCTCACTCAGGATAGTGTGTTCTATTTCCATCCATTTGCATGCAAAATTCGAGAAGTCATTGTTTTTTACCGCTGAGTAGTATTCTAATGTGTATATATTCCACACTTTCTTCATCCATTCTTCCATTGAAGGACATCTAGGTTGTTTCCAGGTTCTGGCTATTACAAATAATGCTGCTATGAACATAGTTGAACAAATGCCCCTGTCATATGATCAGAACCTTCATCTGGAGATGGATGGAGATAGAGACAGAGACCCACACTGGAGCACTGGACTGAGCTCCCAATGTCCCAAGGAGGAGCAGAAGGAGGGAAAATATGAGCAAAGAAGTCAGGACCACGAGGGGTGCACCCACCCACGGAGACAGTGGGGCTGATCTATTGTGAGCTCACCAAGGCCAGCTGGACTACGACTGAAAAACCATGGGATAAAACCGGACTCTCTGAATATGGCGGACAGTGAGGGCTGCTGAGAAGCCAAGGACAATGCCACTGGGTTTGGATCCTACTTCATGTTCTGGCTTTGTGGGAGCCTAGCCAGTTTGGATGTCCACCTTCCTAGACCAGGATGGAGCGGGGAGGACTTTGAACTTTCCACAGGGCAGGGAACCCTGACTGCCCCTCAGACTGGAGAGGGAGGGGGAGAGGAGGGGGGGAGGGGGAGAGGAGAGGGAGGAGGGGGGGAAGGGAAACGGGGAGGGAAATGGGAGGCGGGGAGGAGGCGGAAATCTTTTTTTTTTTCAATAAAAAAATTATATTAAAAAAAACTGAAAAAAAATAAACTTAATAAAGAAAGAAAAATTGAAAAACACAAAAACAAAAGAAAAACAAAGCAAAGAATATGCTGTCAAGGATATGGACCAAAGCGAACACTTACTTCCATATTGCTAATAGGGCTGTACAGGAGTCCAGTTTTCATGTTTGCTAATTTGGAGGCCTTTTAAAAACCATACAATAGGTATACCATATGACCGTGTTATACTGCTCTGTCTCAGTCTCCTAATAAAAGGATCTCAGAGACACTTGCATATTAATGTTTATTGCAGCACAATTCACAATAGTACATTAACAAACCAGGCTAAATTTGCAAAGACAAAAATTGATGAGGACAATATAAGATGCATAAACACTTTTTCAACTATAAAGATAAATGAAGTTTTATGTATTTGTAGGAAAATGGATGCAACTAGAGATAATCATATTAAGCTAGAAAGACAAATATGTGTTTTCTCTCATCTCAGCCTCCTAGATTTTATAGTCATAAAATCATGTATGTATGCACAATTTTAAGGCATAAAATATGATGATTATTCTATTTATGCTAATGAACTTTAAGTAACAAACATATATACTCTTTAAATCTATCTATCCCTATTAGTCTCCTTGACTTGCTTAAAACAAATACCCCAGGCTTGGTAGGTTACACACTAGTAACTTATTTTCTTTCTGTTCTAGCACCTAGAAATTCAACTCAAAGTGTTGGCAAGTTTGATTTCTCCAAAGGCAGCCCTCCTTGGTTCATGAGAGGTGGTGTGCAAAGTCCTTCTGTGTACATGCTGCTTTTATTGGTTAATGAGTAAAGAAGCTGCTTGGGCCTATGACAGGGCAGAACAGAGCAAGGCAGGAATTCCAAGCAGAAATAGATGAGAAAAGAAGGCAGAGTCAGGGAGATGCCATGTAGCTGCCGCAGGAGACAGACCCCGGAGCACCTTACTGGTAAACCATGCGTCTTGTGACAATGCATAGATTAATAGAAATGGGTCAATTTAAGATGTAAGAGTTAGTTATAAGAAACCTAAGTTATGGGTCAAGCGGTGTTATAATCAATATAGTTTCTGTATAAATATTTCTGGTCTGGGCTGCCGGGAAGCAAATGAACAGTCTCTGCCTGCAGAGATGTGGTCTTCTCCTTGGGTGCTTCAATGGCCTTTCTTCCATGTGCATGGCCATCCCTGGTGTCTCTTTCTTTTCTTGGAAAAAGAATCAAGCCATCTTGGTTAGAGACCCACTTTCATCAATATCAACTTCATTACTTCCTTAAAGGCCCTATAAAAAGCACAGAAAAGCCCAGGTGGTAGTCACACATGCCTTTAATCCCAACACTCAGGAGGCAGAGGCTCTTTGAGGCCATCCTGGTCTATGAAGTGAGTTCCAGAACAACCAGAACGAAACAGCAAAACCCTATCTTGAAAAACCAAATAGAGACTCAGGTTTCAACATATGAATTTGAGAGCATATGATGTAGTCTATGGAACCATCCTGATGTTTTTTATCCTAACCTTTGCTCTTCCTGAAGCTTTTAATGCAAATGCCAGCACTGCAGGCATCTCCTGCCACAGGGTAGAAAAATATTTGACTAAAGATAGTAGAGAAAGAAATTAAACAAGAACTGCAGGTGAAATTAAAACGAGTGAGCTGAATGACTAATGAAAATGTAACAATTGAAGGTTAAATAAATTTTAAGAGAATTAAGTAGCAAGTTACTGCTGATTATACCAAGCTCGCTATTCTTCCAGAATACCTGGAAATGAGTTCAGGGAATTCAAATAAAAAAGCTGCACATTTTAAATTCAGCTACTTCTAGGTTCGCTAGATCATAAAGTAAACAATTCCTCTTTGTGCTTTAAAATAGAATTTAAGCACTTTCAACACCAGTGATCTCAATACCATCTCATAGAAAAATCTACAGAAGCCTTGTTTTTACTTCTTTTAAAATAAAAACGTAGAGAAGGAAGAAAGAGGAAAATCTTTGGATTTGTTTGATTTTGGTATGTGTGTGTGTGTTTTATCAATGATTTTTAATAAGTTTCAAAATAAAAAAGTGGAGAAATGAAAGTAGAAAGAGAAAGAGAAAACAAAGAAAAAAGGAAGGAAGGAAGAAAACATATGATGTGATTGTATGATAGAGAAACATAGCAAATCAACATATCCATGAGTTATCCAGTGTATTCATCAATGAATCCCAGAATTGGTAAAAAATTAGTTGGAAATACATAAAGCATTACTCATAACAGTGGGATGTGAATTATTTAATAAACCCCAGAGTATTGACCAAATATTTAAAGAATAATATTGTGGAATATCTAAAAATTGAGTATAAGTGTAATGGTAAAATGTAAAATATAACATGGAACTGACTTAAAGAAAGATTTCTGAGCATAAAAACAAGAGAAGAGTTCTTAATATTAACAAATGTCACTTTACAAATGTAAATTTTTCTAAATCCAACACCAGTGTTAAGAACAAGAGACTAGTACTAGAAACATTCCATCCACTTCTTTCCAATATCGAATACAATCGTATAATCTTCCAATATTAAATAAAATCATAGTGAAAATCCATAAGGACAGGGAGAAGAGCACATGCTATAGAAATAATATTTGTATTCTATCAAGCAAAAAGATTATTGATAATGGACAATATATAAATTTGCCAGCAGATGAGGAATCTAAGGCATGGTTTGATTAATTCTGCAGGCTTCCAACCTCAGGTGTTAGAGTAACAGATAACTCTGATAGGGAATAGGATGGAGCAAAAAAACAGAGGGATGGAGGCAGGCAGTCAGCTGCAGGTGTAGTGGGGGTACACCTAGTAGGCTAAAAAAAAAATCAGATTGCAGCTGATTAGAGGTTCTAGGAGCCTCTTGGAATATTAAAATGATAAAAAATTTTGTGATTCTTTTTGGCTTTTCGAGACAGGGTTTCTCTGTGTAACAGCCCTAGCTGTCCTGGAATAAGCTCTTGTAGACCAGGCTGGCCTGGAACTAACAGAGACTCGCCTGACTCTGACTCCAGAGTGCTAGGATTAAAGGCATACACCTTCTTTATTTCCTAGTGAATTATACCTAATAGAGAGGTAAATAAAAATACAACAAGAGATAACTAACTCCAGAAGAAGCAAAATTATTTAGGAAAGATTAAAAATAATACATATTACTTACATATGGCAAAGCTATAGACACCTCCACACACCCGTGGCAAAATAGGCCCTAAATAATGACCGACACAGTATTACTGCTGTGTTGATATGGACAGAAATGTCACATAGACAGATGGGAAGTGTGCAATAAGAACAAAATATTTATCTTCATTGAAGACAGTTTAAAGGTAACAACTGATATTACATAGCAAGAAGTATTAACATAAGCATATAAAGCTGTTTTTAAATGTGCAAATAAATTCTAGAACAAATATTGCTTCTGAAGGACAGCTTTGTAGGAAGGTGACTAAAATATAATGTATACAAAAATAAGAAAGACAACTAAAAGGGAACACAAATTCTAGAAATTAGAAGGCAATAGAATTAGAAAAACACTTAAAATAAGAATTCCTCAAAGCTGATATGGTTCATATATAAACTGTACTTAAATGTAAAAATGGCTAGGACTCTGTCTAAAAGATGAAACAACCTGAGGAGAGAGAATTGGTGCATTGAGATAGTAACAAAAATTCAGTTTTGGGAGTGATACAAGTAATAACAAAAATGAGATTTAAAAATCAAATTGGAAATTATTGATATGGCAATAACTGCTCTGAGATGGTTCTATGTGATCTTTTATTAAAGCCATGAAATGATTTTTCCCATAAGGCATTTACTGATATTTATAAAGAACTTTAAAAATTCTTATGTTATTTAACTCATAACTCATTTTCTAGGACTCTTTCCAAAAGAAATAAAATCGGAATTGTAAATAAGGTTTTGTGCACTGGGAACGTGTACTTACGTTAGTGTTTCTTGGTCTGGGTTCTGACTGCAACAGTGCTTTTACCTTGTAATTGTTTCTCAGACTGTAGAACAATGATTTGTGTGCTATTCCACATGTAAATTGTTGATATAAAATGAAACTGAAAGAAGAAAATGGTTAAACACTTCAAATATACTTTTATTAGAAAAACAATAAAGTAGAAAAGTTCTTAAGTGAAGAAACAGGACTTATGAATTTGTTTTTATAAAACAAGTCCTGTAAAGACTCAAAACCTTTATTTTATGCTCCAAAAGTGTATGGCATTTGTTTTACCAAAGCATTTCTAATAATGACGTTGAAAAAATGATGTTTGTGTAGAAAGTGTGGACAGTAAAATGTCCGAATCTTATTCTCCCCCATGGAATATGTGCCTCATTTGCTTCAGTGAGTGTCCTCCTCTGCAGAGATGTTTGCTCCCTAATGTTGCTCCTACCTGTCCCTGTTGAACACATACATGTAATGAGACTATAATGGAGTTCAGCAATTTTATTATATCATCAAAACAAACCCAGTGGAAACAAATGATACAAAGGCCAGAATCAAGTAAGGGATGAACAAAAGGAACTGAGACTTAAAAGGACATGAAAATGACAGAAACAAGCATTAAAAATCCCCGTAACTACTATCACACAAGACTCTTATGCGGGATAGAATGGAAAGATGACCCACAAGTTACTGTATGCATGCAGAGTGGCCAAACACCTGAAGGGTCCTTATGTTGGTTTGTTTGTTTGTTTTTACAAAATTGTCACTCAAATGAGTATAAATACAATGTTACAGAGTAATTTACTTTGGAGATAAGGCAAGGCAAGAGAGCTTCTCTAGAGATACGGACACAATAGAAAGTAATTTTTTGCCCCGACCATGTAACTGGAAGACAGGCCTGATGGACACACAGAGCTCAGGGCCAGTCTTTTGCATGTCTGTAAGGCAAACGTAATACCAACGGCATCAGCTTTGGAAGACACTATTTCATGAAAGAGCTAGGAAGTAAATTTATAACATGCAGAAGATATGTGTTGTAGTTCTCAGTAAGAGAAGTGTGCACAGAGCACTAATGGCAGAAGAAAGTGAAATACTTACTCTGGGAGCATACATAACCACGGGCAATCATTCTGGAAATTGGCAGTATCAGAACTATACATTTTATTCAACTAAAGACATCAAAGGAAAAAACTAGGAGATGGGTATCAGAATAGGACTTTGCAATCTCAAAAACTGGAGACCTTTCAAAGGGTAATGTAAGTGTGGTTGGTTTGGTTTTTCCTTTGTTTTGTTATGTGGGGGTGTTTACTTTTGAGGTGAATCTCTCTCTGTAGCCCACACATGCCTTGAACTCATGGTCCTCTGGCTTCAGCCATGCACATACCACTGTCCCTAGCACATTGTTTTTCTTCTTTTCTAAAGTTGTGAGGATGGAAGACACTACGTAAGCCCCGAGCCTCTCAGCTATGTCCCTAGCTTGAAACCAAGGAACACACATGGTCTAATGTGAAACTTTGCATGAAAACAGAAAGAAATGGGAAATACTCAAGAAAATATATGGCACAGAATAGTAAAATAAATTATATTCCACTAGAAATTAAGTAGATGGATTTTAAATTGTGAGATCCCTTTAACAATCACCATGACTACTAAGGGAAATTCCCAGAAAACCAAATGCTTTCCACTTTGTTTCAGAATCATGGGGACTCTGAAGATAGGTTTGACAATATTTAATAAAATTGGGCCAGAGCAATTCCACTCCTAAAAAGTATCCAGAGGAACTCGTGAGTGAGGGAGGAGAGGATGAGATCACAGAGGGTCGAGGCAATCCAGATTCCTGTGCCTGGGGAGTGTCTGAGTAAATGGGATCTCTGCAGAATTGACAATTAGCTATAGTCAGGAGCTGAGAGTGACCAGTGGAATACATAGAAACCAAATAAAAGACATGGTCCAATGCCATTTTTAAAAATCCTGTGAAAGGCTCAATAAGTCACCATGACTCTTTCTTGAATGTGCATGAATTTAATGAATACTCAGAGACTATTATGCTAATGAGACATATGAGAATGACTGTGCTTGTGGATCTTGAGAGTGGCAATGAAGATGGAAATTAATATAACACAAAGGAGTTATTGTCTGACTCATCTCCTTTACTAGGTCAAATAGAGGCAGTCACTAACCCATAATATATCCCTGAAATCTTTTCCAAAAGAATTATATTAAGAATTGTTTAATCAATTGCATTAGATTATTCTTTTATGCTCTTTACCCTTAAGCTATAATTAAGTCTCAAATTATTAATGACCTAATTAGACTTTTAAAATGTCATTTTTGAGTGTGTATGTGTGTGTGTGCTTGTGTGTATGTGTGTGTGTAAAAGGGCATTTGAGCCTCCAGAGCTAGAATTACAAGTAGTTGTGAGCTGCCTAACACAAATGCTAAGAACTGAATTGCAATCCTCCGGAAGAATAATTGCTTTTAACTGCTGAGCCACCCCTCCAACCCCCAGAAAGTTAGACTTTTAAATTGGGAAATATAAACATCTATCATCAAGTAAGAAGTCGGAATAAAGGGAATAATTTTTTTTTAAATGTATTATTTGAAAGTTATGAGTTGAAACACCGTATGTACTTGTCCCAGTGGTTTAAAACTCAGCTTTAGTTTCCACGTTAGCAAAAAAGGATTCAAATTCAGTATGGTATACATGTAGCTCATGAAATTAAAATTGAATACAAAATATGTCCAAAAATTTATAAGGAAGACAATTCTGATAAATTTTAGAAATGAGGTTTAGTAGAGAAAAATAAATTAACACAAGCCTTTGGAAAGAAAAAAGGGCCCCATAGTTAGGCAGATCAAGATAGAAAGAGCAAAGAACAAATAGAAACTTTAGGTAAATTACAGAATTTGCAAATCAGTGCCTCATTTAATGGAAAAGATTACTCTTGTAGTAGACAGTATTGACAGAGACTCACAACGGGACAATGTGCAGATCATGAAAGACTGCAGCATGCAATCTGTAATGGGATGTCTCCATGAAATCCCTCCCCCTCGAGACTCGGGGATCAATGTGAAAGAGTAGATAGAAAGTACCAGAGATGATGAGCGACTGCAAAGAAGCCGTGTCTTCCAGACACAGTAGAACTGGCACACAGATGAACCCAGAGACCGGCAGCATGCGTAAGAGCTGCACAGTTCCGGTCAGAAGGCATCCAGCACCAAGAAGGGAAAGTGGACACGGCTTCCATCTCTACCCAAGAAGCTAATTGCAATTGATAGCTGCTGGCAATGGGAAAATCAGTTTTCTCCACTGAAGTGTCAGAACAGTAGTACGCAAACTCCAGGGCAGACCCCATGCTCAGGAGCAGGTTCAGCGAGTGAGTGTGCCCGTGCAAGCGAGTCCGCGCTTCGTGTGTTTTATGCATAATTAGTCTTAATGCTTTTTTTTTATCTGTTTTGAGATTTTATTTATTTGTGTGTATTTGATAGAGAAAATTTGGACTTAAAGAGGCAGGTAGAGAGATGGAGATGATATGAGAGGAGATTGGAAACCATGATCGAGATAAATTGTATGAAAACAATTTTTAATTAAAAAAGGAAATTTAAGTAAAATACAACCCAGAAACTTATTTCACAATCTGACTTTTTTTTTAAATGAGCCTAATTGAGGCTAATTTACAAAACTGGCCACTGACTTACACGTAGAGTTTTGCATGACTGGGTAGTCAGGATCACCATGGTGGGCTCAAGTTCAAGCTCCGCCACTTCTTAGCTACTTGGGCAAATTATTAAACCTTTACAAAGCTCAGATTTGTCTTTGAAAAATGAGGTTAACAATGACTTATACTCCCAGATCATTTGACTATTAATTTAGACAGCTCGTGAAAAGATCCTACTGTAGTTTGGCAGCTAATGTCAAACATTATGAATAACGATCATTGCCATCAATCTTCCTAGGACAGAGTGGCATTTCCAAGCCTCCGCTTCCCTTTTTGGCAAATTCTTGCATGTTTGCAAGCTTTTACTTTTGATATTTCGATTTTGTCATTTGGTAAAAATATCGATGCTTTTTATATTTCTCTTGTGAACAGCATATCTCTAAGATGTAAAAGAGAGTGGATGGATGATTAGAGGTTCTTGGAACTCACCTCCTTGAAGACCAGCAGCCGAGGGATGGCGGCTGCTCTGCATGGGTGCCTTGGAAAATGTTATATCAAAAGAGACAAAAAAGGACACTTCATATTAGTGACAGAAAAAATTTATCAAGAGGAAATCTCAATTCTGAATATCTATGCCTCAAATATAAAAGCACAATCATATGTAAAAGAAACACTTTTAAGGCCTAAATCACACATCAAGCCCCACACACTAATAATGGGAGACTTCAACACCCCACTCTCACCACTGGACAGGTCTGTCAGACAGAAAATTAACAAAGAAATAAGGAAACTAACAGATGTTATGACTCAAATGGACTTAACAGACATCTATAGAACATTCCATCCAAACATAAAAGAATATATCTCTTCTCAGCACATCATGGCACCTTCTCAAAAATTGACCACATACTCGGTAACAAAGCAAAGCACAATAAATACAATAACACTAGAATAATCCAATTATTTTATTGTATCACTGTGCCTTAAAATTGGAATTCAGCAGCAACACTAATTTCAGAATGACCACAAACACATGGAAATTAAACAATGCTCACCTGATTCATCAATGTGTCAAGGAAGAAATTAAAGACTTCCTAAAATTCAATGAAAATGTTCACACAACATACCAAATTTTTTATGGGACACAATAAAAACAGTATTAAGAGGAAAGTTCATAGCACTAAACATCTAAATAAAGAAGCTGGAAAATCCCACACTAGTGAGTTAACAGAACATTTGAAAACTCTAGAACAAAAAGAAGCAAAATCACCCACGAGACCTAGACAGCAGGAAATAATCAAATTCAGAGCTGAAATCAACAAAATAGAAACAAAGAAAACAATACAAAGAATCATTGAGATAAAGAGTTGGTTCTTTGAGAAAATCAAAAAAATAGATAAACCTTTATCCAAACTAACCAAAAGGCAGAGAGAGAATATCCAAACTAAAAAAAATCAGAAATGAACAGGGGGACTTAACAACAAACATGGAGGAAATTCAGAGAATCATCAGGTCATACGTTGAAAACTTGTAGTCCATAAAATTGGAAAACTTAAAGAAAATGGAAATTTTTTTTTCTGGATAAATATCACTTACCAAAATTAAATCAAGCCCAGATAAGCAACTTAAATAGATTTCTAACTGCTGAAGAATAGAAACAGTCATCAAAATTCTCCAACTGAAAAAAGCCCAGGACCATGTAGTTTCAGCACAGAATTCTACAAGATTTTCAAAGAAGAACTAAAACCAATATCCTCAAGTTGTTCCACACAATAAAAACAGAAAGAACATTGCCAAACTCTTTTTACAAGACTACAATTACCCTGATACCAATACCTCACAAAGACATTGCTAAGAAATAGACAGATTTCACTCATGACCATTGATGCAAAAACACTCAATAAAATACTGACAAAATGAATCCAAGAACACATCAGGAAAATTAATCCACCATGATCAAGTCTGCTTCATTCCAGAGATGCAGGTATGGTTCAACTTATGAAAATATGTCAATGTAATCCACCATATAAACAAACTGATAAAAAACACGATTATCTCATTAGATGCCAAAAAAACCTTCAACAAAATACAAGATTCCTTCATGATAAAGGTCTTGGAGAGAAGGGATACAAGGAACATATCTAAACATGATAAAGGCAATATACAGAAAGCCAACAGCCAATATCAAACTAAATTGGAGAGAAACTCACAGTGATCCCACTGAAATCAGGAACAAGACAAGACTGTTCACTCTCTCCATATCTATTCTTATAGTTCTTGAGGTCATAGCTAGAGCAATAAGACAACAAAAGGAGATCAATGAGATACAAATCAGATAAGAAGTCAAACTCTCACTATTTGCTGATGATATGATAGTTGACAAAAGCAACTCCAAATGTTTGACCAAGGAATTTCTACAACTCATAAACACCTTCAGTAATGTAGCAGGATACAAGATTAACTCAAAAAAAAATCAGTAGCCCTCCTTTATACAGACAATAAATGGGCTGAGAAAGAAATCAGAGAAACATCACCCTTCACAATAGCCACAGATAGTCTAAGATATCTTGGAGTAACTCTAACCAAACAAATGAAAGACCTATATGACAAGAAATTTAAAGCTCTGAAGAAAGAAATTGAAGAAGACATCAGAAAATGTAAATATCTCCCATGCTCTTGGGTAGGTAGAATTAACATAGTGAAAATGGCAATCTTACCAAAAGAAATCTACAGATTCAATGCAATGCCCATCAAAATACCAGCAAAATTCTCCACAGACCTCAAAAGAACAATACGTAACTTCTTATGTAAAAGCAAAAAGACTAGGGTAGCCAAAACAATCCAGTACAATAAAGGAACTTGTGGAGGCATCATAATCCCTGACTTCAAACTCTACTACAGAGCTACAGTATGGAAAACAACCTGGTTGGTATAAGAACAGATAGGAGGACCAATGGAACCAAATTGCAGACCCAGATATCAATCCACACACCTACAAACACTTTATTTTTGACAAAGAAGCAAAAAAAATATAAAATGAAAAAAGAAAGCATATTCAACAAATGGTGCTGGCATAACTGAATATCAACATGTAAAAGAATGAAAGCAGAATCCATATCTATTGCCATGCACAAAAGTCAAGTCCAAATGGATCAAAGACCTCAATATAAAACCAACCACACTGAACTAAATGGCAAAGAAAGTTGGAAGTACACTTGAACGTATTGGCACAGGGAACCACTTTCTAAATATAACCCGAGTAACACAGACATTGAAAGAAACAATTAAAAAATGGAACACCTAAAATAGGGAAGCTTCTGTAAAGCAAAGGACATGGTCAACAACACAAAACAGCAGCCTACAGAATGGAAAAAGATCTTCAACCCCACATTGAACAAAGGGCTGATCTCCAAAGTATACAAAGAACTCAAGAAATTGGTCTTCAAACAAACGAACAGTCCAATACCAAATAGGGTACAGACCTAAACAGAGAACTTTCAACAGAGGAATCTAAAATGGCTGAAAGACACTTAAAGAAATGTTCAACATCCTTAGTCATCAGAGAAATGCAAATCAAAACAACTCTGAGATTCCATCTTACACCTGTAAGAATGTCCAAGATCAAAAACACTGATGACAAGTTATGCTGGAGAGATTGTGGGGAAAAGGAAACACTTCTACATTGCTGGTGGGAATGCAAGCTGGTACAATCCCTTTGGATATCAGTATGGCGATTTCTCAGAAAATTAGGAAACCTCCTACATCAAGGCTTTTGAGTATATATCCAAAGAATGCTCAATTGTACCACAAAGACATGTGCTCAACTATGTTCATAGCCAGAACCTGGAAACAACCTAAATGCCATTCAACCAAAGAATCAATAAGGAAAATGTGTTACATTTACACAATGGAGTGCCACACAGCAGAAAAAAAGTAATGGCATCTTGAAACTTGCGGGCAAATAGATGGATCTACAAAACATCGTATTGAGTGAGTTAACCCAGACCCAGAAAGACCCAGAAAGACAAATATCATAAGTGCCTTTTAGACATAAAGCAAAAAAAAAGACTACAATTCACTTACAATCCCAGAAAATGTAGACAATAATGGGGACCCTAAGAGAGACATACATGGATCTAATGTACATGGGAAATAGAAATAGACAAGATCTCCTGAGTAAATTAGCAACATGGAGCTCATTGGAGGGGGTACAAGGGGAAAGGGGAGAAAAAGAAGGGAGTGGAGAAAAATATATAGTTCAATAAAAACAAGAGTAAAAAAATTAAGTAAGAGTGAACAAAAGAAAAACATGTAGTTTTATGGGAAAAAAAGCAAAACATGCCTCAAACTACTTGGCATCAGACTTGAAGTTTGAACCATCGTTGGCTCTTACTCTGCTGGCTGTGGTGTTTGCAGAGACCCACACAACATGGCTGCATTAAAATCGTATCAGAGAGGTCAGTTCCAAGGACTTACAGACTCTCCAGGTTGAGGAAAGGGCATGACTCCCTCACATGGACTTCATAAAATGCCTCTCACGCTGCAATGGCAGAAGGTGGGACACAGATTAGTAGTGGAGCCTTCGCCTGGCATGTGTGGGAACTGTCTAAAACAGTAAACACCTTTAAAAAACAAACAAAACCACTGCAATGGCATGATACACACCAACCTGTCATCTGATGCTGGTGTGTGTGCAAGAACTGAGGACTCCCCAATTCCTCTCTTTCCCTCCCTCACTACTGATATAGCTTACTTAACTGGACCTGGACCTGACCCAATACTGTTCGGTGCTCCTGACCCATTTCTCGCTCTGGATGTGCTTCAGCCTTTTCATCTCACGTGAAAATTCTGCATCTTCATCCTCATACCTGATTCCAGGAGCAGTTTCACCACAGTTCCTTCCAGACACGAGCCTTGTTCCTTATCTCTGTGGATCTTTGTTCCCAGCACACTTTTGAAACCCCTCGCACTCTGCAGTGGCTTTCTTTCTTTAACCTGTCTGTATGTGTAGAGATATGTTAGCTACATTTACAGCGTGATGTCAGGTGTGAATTAATATTAGCAATTCAAATGGAAATAAAACCAGGTAGTGGGGTGCATACCTTTAATCCCAGAACTTGGGCGCAAGTGGCAGGGGGATCTCTGTGAGTTTGAGACCAGCCTGGTCCACATACTAGTTCTACAATAGTCATGGCTACATAGAGAGACTCTATCTCAAAGTAAATAAATAAAAAGAAACAAAAACTATTGGAATCAGGAACCAAAATTTGTCTTGGCCAAGCTACGAGGTAGGCAGACTTATACAGATTGCCATCATTAAAACTGTTCAGCCTTATAACTTTAGTGTTATTCAATAAAATAAATTCTGACACAGAGGAAAGATGTAAGTCTATTCTTCTGTGTGCGGTGACAGGCCAGTGACTGATGGATCTCAGTGGATTCTCCTCTTGGCCAGCACAAAACCAAAATGAAGACACCAAGACAGAAGTGAGGGAAGAAGGACCCATCAGCTGCAGCAGGAAGGAGAAGTAGGGCGTTGTCTCTATATTCCGGTTCTCCCAAACCAAAAAACAGGTGTGAACTTATAGGGAGGCCACACTTGTTCCTATGGAGAAAGTACATTCCTGCGCATGCCCAGTTTGTGTTACAAAGCTTTATCTGGAAATAAAAGGACACCTGTCGATAACACAGCGACTACTCTTGAAAGTGCTGGTTCTGCTTAGCTACTAACAATGTGAAGCCAGTGAAGTTACAGGAGAGCTTGTTTTAAAAATCACAACATTGGATATTGGAATATAGCTCCATCTGTAGAGGCTCTCTGCTTCCTGACTGTGGATGCAATGTGACCAGCCGTCTTCAGCTCCCACTGCCATGGCAGACTCTACCCTCCAACAGAGCTAAAGAAACCTCAAGTCACTGTTGTCTCAGCAACAGGAAATACCCAACGTACCACATTACTGTGTTGAACATGGGGTTTTCTGATATTTCCAAACATTTGGTGGCTGAGGACAATGCCTTGTGTTATCTCTCATGTGTAAAGAAATGACAACATAAGAACCTCCACGCTCATCCTTAAGGGAATAAGAAATGGTTTATTCTGGGGTCATTTAGAGTGAGCATGGCCCAAGAACACAAATTTAGGTTACCCAAAATTCCATGTTCCAATGTGGAAGCTGTTTCACAGGGTTTGTGCAGTTTTACAGAACAAAAAAAAATCAGCTCTTTGTGCTGGAAAAGCCATCTAAGTGAGGAATGAGTGATTTTCACAGCTTTCTCATGCAGCCTTGGAGAGGGGGTAATAGCAAACTCTGTGTGACTCTTGCATAATGATCTGTTTCCTGGAATGGGAGACAGGTGGCTAGAGAACTCACCCTGAGTACCATGGAAAGAGACAAAACAAGGAATGGATCTGACTAGCTCTCCTCAAGCAAAGGCTCTCTCAGGAACAATGTAAAAGAAATCTGTGCCTGACAATTTTGCAGAATCCTGAGGGACACCATCCTATAAGGCAGGCCACTTCCTTTCAAAGACTCAAAGTCACCAGATATCCTTTCTCCTAGAGTCTTTCTTGGGAAATCATGTGGTCACTTCTGTGGCCCTCCCAGTCAGTGAGTCCACCTGCTCATCTTCACACAAATCAAGTTTTTGCCAAACTTCTTAGTTTCCTAGGCTGCTCACCATGGCAGGAAATGGATAATCTTTGGTCTTCCATAGTTTGCAGGCTCTCGTGAACATATTCAGCCGCAAGCTTACCGTGTTTCCCATATATTGCTACAACCGGGGATTGACCACCACCCAGGTTCAATATTTATTTGCTCTGTTGGTGACACTAGGCTCTTAAAGATATTGTAAGTTGAGAATCTAACCATGAACACTGCCCTTCTAGTGACAGGGATAACACCAAGACAGAGTGCTTGGTCTTCAACATGAGGATATGAGCTCAGAAGCAGATACCAGATAAAAGCCTTGCATGCCCATGAGGACACCATCCCACCTCTATGGAGATGGAAGGGAGAAGACCCCTTTTCATCCTTGTGTAGATGGTCTAGAGTTATATTGACAAGTTCCAGGTTCAAGGAGAATGTTCAGGAAAAAAGGAAAATATGGCACTTGAGACCCCCTCCTACTCACACAGGAGTGAACGTAGGCAGTGCTCCAGAAGATACGTATGAACCCACACACATATAAAAGTTGGGAGGCATGAAGAAAAGGGAATAGAAAATAAAACATGGGGTGAAGGTTTTATCTTTCATAAATGATTGTGCTATTTCTCAACTTGTGATAATTGTGATTTTGTCCACAGCATTCTAGTGAAAGGCTCCCGCACAACTGTGGTTTCAACTTCATTTTTGTCTCCTCAGCTGAGTCTGCTGAAAAGCATGCGTGTGGCTCAAATTTGTGAAGAACAGTAGGGTAAACTGTTGTCAGCTGCCTCTGTGGGACCGCAACAGAATGGCAGCTCATAGCTCTGTGGAAGCCTTTCCCACAGTGACTCAGTACTGTGAACTCTGGCTGCTTGATGTTTGGTGTTGACACATTAGAACTATATATGAAACAGGAGCCGTGTTCCACTCTTCATGGTTTGAACACAGTTTCCATGGCCTGACATGGAAATTTATTTATTTTATTATTTGTTTAATTAAATGTTCACTTCATTTTTTCCTGAACCATCTCTTCATGTTGATATAAACCTGTGATATCCTATCCCAAGTGAATTGAAACATTGAAGCCCTACTTCTCAGTCAGGATTTTATAATCTTGATATTCACCATGGCCTGTACCACCTGGAGCTATTCCATACCACAGCTTTTGCATTGACACCTGTAGCAGCTCATGCGTCAGGGCAGCTATGTATCATTGGCAGCTGTGTCTGACACTCATAGACATGTCAAGTCTGCAGCATGGCCACAGGGACACCCAATGCTTCTTGACTACATTGACATGAGTAGTCCAGGAGGGAGCTAGGAGAGCCTTTTGTGCTCAGGGATGCATGGTCACAGAACTCTCATTGGTGGGAATAAAACATTTTCTGGGATGGACAAATGAAAAAGAGACCTTAAGGGATGTAAAGCTGCCAACCACAGAGAAAAACATTTATAGGTCCATAAAAGAGGCCTGAGAAGGTGCCTCAGTTCAGATATCCCTGCTTCAGCTGTCAAGCCATCTGCGAAGACCTGCCTTGGGAAATTCAGAGACACAAAAAGATATCAGAGCAACTAGGGAAAACATGAAAACCAAAGCAAAGAAAGCACGCTCAAGAGGCCGAGGCAGAGGCAGGAGGATCTTCAAGAGTTCAAGATGGGCCTTGTCCACAAAGGTTGATCCAGGATAGCAAGGACTGTTACACAGAGAAACCCTCTCCTGAAAAAGCAAAGGAAGCTTGAGAGAGTGGTGTCTGTGCACTGCTTGGTAGGCAAGCATGAAGCGTGACTTCCTGTTTCTGCCCCCTCCATTGACAAACAGGAATATGCTTGGCACCACTGCTGGTCAGGTAGTTATCTGATTACTGGGTCTCACTGCTGATGCCACCAGCCTAGCAGAATCACTGAGACCTGATGTAAATGAGTAACCAATCAATAAACAAGGTGAATGTAGCCTGTCTAGAAGAAACCGTGAGACTCCATGTAAATGAGTGACCTGTGTCAAATAAACAAGGTAAATGTGTCTTAGGAACAAACACTGAGGCGTTCCTCTGGCTTCCACATGCACATGCACTAAAGGAATGTATGTATACACACAAGTGCATCCATATACATGTAATAAACACAGATATACAGAGAAAGTAAGAGAGGATAAAAAGAAGAGACTCACTCATATTGGTTTAATAAATCATGGATTGGCCAAAAGCCAGGAAGGAAGTGTAACCAGGGCAATCAGACTAGGAGAATTCTGGGAAGAGGACAGCTGGAGCGTCAGCCATAAGCAAGACATGGAGGAAGAAGATGAGAATGCCTTACTGAGAAAAGGTATCAAGCCACATGGCTAAACATAGACAAGAATTATAAGTGAATTTAAGTCATAAGAGTTGGTAAGTAATAAGTCTGAGCAAGAGGCCAAAAGTTTATAATTAATATAAGCCTCTGTGTGCTTATTTGGTACTTAATAGCTACTGAACTGGGTGGGACAGAAACTTCTGTGTACAAAATCATTACCACCAAGAGATGTTTAAAAGATATTATTGGGAGTACTATAACAATAGCAAAAGAAGGAATGCCCTCATCAGGAAAACACAAAACCCAATAAAGAGAAGATGTGCAGGAGAGAAAAAGAAAAAAAAAAACTTCACAAATACAATAACCCCAAAGATACATGGCAAACCAGGAAGAATAAAATAAAGAATGTTCATAACAAAAGTTGACATATAGTAAAATGAGAGCACTAAATCTTACATAATAATAACAACTTTAAAAATAAAGAGGTTACTAATCAAAGACAATGATGGACTAGATACAGCAACAAGATACAATAGTGAGTTTCCTATTCAAAAGTCTCACCTTATATGTAGTCTGAAAATGGATGGGAAAGATAGTCCATACAAACACACACTGGAAGCAAACAGAAATAGTTACTCTATGTCAGACAAAATACACTCTAACACAAAAACCAAGGAAAGACAAAGAAGAAAAGGAGTCAAGTGCTCAACAAGAGGATAAAATAACGGTAAATGTATATGATACAACTCACAACACAGTTTGAAATTTTGTAAAGCAAACAACACTATGTCTAAAGGGAGAGATTGGATCTTCTATGATAGCAATGAAGGACTTCAAAATCCCATCTCTATTGATGAGAAAATTACCCTTATAATTTTTTAAACAATATCATTAAATTGTAATAGAAATCAGGAGGAGCTAATAAGCTTTTGCAGAGTATTTCACGCAATAGCTGGTGTATATGCATGCTTCATCAGCATGTGAAGGGTTCTCTAGAATAAACCACATGCTAGATCACAAGCAGAATCTCAAAAAATCATCAAAACTCCATATTGTGTATACTATATGTGTTTCCTGATCACAATGAATTAGAAGTAGAAATAAACAAAAAGAAACTATAACATATACAAATCCATGAGGACTTCATAGCAGGTTACTGAACACTGAGTCATTGAAGAAATTGAAATGGAAGTTAGAAAATTCCTTAAAAATAAATGAAAATAGATATACAATATAAAAGAATTCAATAAAAATTCTAATTGGGATGTTTATATGACAAGAAAATGGAGAGATTTGGAATAAACAATCTAATTATATGCCTCAAGGACACAGAAAAGCAAGGGGAAAACAAAACAAAAAGCAGGAAGTGGAAAGAAAAAGATTGAGGAAACAAATAAAGGAGAAACCGTAGAATAATAGAAAATACCAATGAATATGAAAGCCTCAAAAAAAAAAAAACCCTAACAACAGCAATGTTCTACATAGTCCAACCAAGAAAAGAAGACAGAAGACCCATGAAGACAAAGTTAGGGACAAGGATGGAACATTGCAACTAACACAACAGAAATACAAATGTACATTAAACCTTATAAACAGCTATGTTCCAATGACATAAAAAACCTACAAGTAAATTAATTTCTAGCCACCCATACCCTATAAAAATTTAACTATGAAGCAATGGAAGCTCTGGACTAATACTTAGAAATGAGATTACAACTATACTAAAATGCCTAAGCCCCCCTAAAAAATCTCGAGACTATACAGTTTCATTAACTTCCATAGTTTTTAAGGGAAAGGTGATATTTTTATTAAAGTTTACAAAATTTTTAAAGAAAAGCAATTCTAAATTCATTCTGTGAGATCAACATGGGCTTCATAGTGAAACCAGACAAGGCTACCATGATCAAAATGAAAACCACAGATCATTGTCTCTAATGAATATAGGTGCTCAATAAAATAGTAGCAAGTTGATCCCAACAGTATCTAACAAGGATCACACATCACAATCAAGTAATAAAGTGGTGTTCATCCAAGTAATGCAAGAACAGTTTAACACACACACACACACACACACACACACACAAACAATCACATCACATGATCAACCTTCTGTTACGTTTCCTGGACCTATTTTCAACAAAGTGGGCATCGATTGTGTGTTACTAGCTAGACTTTTGGCTTGATCGTCTAGTAGGAAAAAAATCTTTAATAAGAAGTGAATAAACCAACAAATGGCAGCCATGAAACTGCTAGAAAAAAATCCTACAAGATCACGTCCAACGCTTTTGTGCCCACTTATTTGTGCTAAGCTTAAATTTGATGATGGATTTAAGAATTAGCTTTCCAAGATCATAAATAAAGGACATTGGACTACTGAGAACTCAAGAACAATGGCAATGGGTTTTTGATCCTACTGCACATACTGGCTTTGAGGGAGCCTAGGCAGTTTGGATGCTCACCTTACTAGACCTGGATGGAGGTGGGTGGTCCTTGGACTTTCCACAGGTCAGGGAACCCTGATTACTCTTCGGGCTGATGAGGCAGGGGGACTTGATTGGGGGAGGGGGGAATGGGAGGTGGTGNGTCCGGTGCTCCAATGTGGGTCTCTGTCTCTGTCACTTTCCACAGGGCAGGGAACCCTGATTACTCTTCGGGCTGATGAGGCAGGGGGACTTGATTGGGGGAGGGGGGAATGGGAGGTGGTGGCGGGGAGGAGGCAGAAATCTTTAATCAATAAATAAATTAAAAAAAAAAGAATTAGCTTTCCAAAGACGGACACCTGACCCTTTTGTTGCTCTCTCCATTCTGGCTGTGGGTGACTGAATTTTAGTCATTCTTTGTTTTCTATGGAAACTTCACAACAGAGTCAGTGTGTCTGGGCCACACAGGTGAACATTCTAGACATACCTACCCTCACTGACAGGCAAGCCAGGTAATGATACAAAGGGCTTTTCAATACTGCATGCCTGTCACCTTAAGCTCTTTAGTATTCCCGCATTCCTGTGACTGGAATCCAATTCATAGTTATGAGTGGTGCGAAGGAAGAAAACTGATTCCAGAAGCACACTGCCATGACAAAAGAACTATGTTTAGACTTGTCCCAAAGGTATTAAAGTCCAGGAATTCTATTGAAACTCTTTCCAAAGGTGCCACCAAAGTTCCTACCCATCACTTAAATAGACTTAAAAATCTATTAAAATTAAAAATGGAGACGAAAACTAATGTTTGAATTCATCAGATATTAATTCTGAAAAATTATAGTGAACCTATATAATTATCCCAGGTAATGATTTTCTCTTTCTGTGAGATCTAGTGCTTGAACCTGCTAGAAAAAAGATCTACAATGAAAATAAAGCATTGCGCCTATCATGTTTATCACGTTTTTGTTTCCTCACTCTATCCCAGGACCATTTCATATATGTTGATTCTTCTAATCCTAGCTAGTGCGCTTATGTTGTAGATACATGCACTAAATACTGCTTAAAAAAATTTCTAAGTGCCTACTGAACATCTACCATATACAACAAGTGCTGGTTCTCTCTCCTAAATCAACAACTGAATAAGAAAGGCAAGACATGCTCACACAGAGGGACAAAGAATGTTCACTTTTAGTGGAAGCAGTGTGGAGAGCTTGCACACAGAGGAAGAGGTTTCACAATGACACGCCCTACATATGTATCATTGCACTTGGCTCATACTGACTCCTAAACTAATCTCCTATTCCTTTTTTACCCCACCCCACTACTTTCTTTCTTCCTCAACAGATTCCTGCTTTTGCTTTTATAGTTTTGTATCTCTGTCTGGGACCCCAAACCCTTGTTAATATTTGTCTTTATTTTCTCCCAAGCCCTCCTCCCTTAGTCACTCTCCTTAAAAAATCTCTTCTTCCACGAGGCAGAGAGTTTCTAAGAGCCAGTGGGAAGGGAAGACATCAAGGAAATGTTGTCCTCTAGAAACAACAGAAGCGATGACTATTGACCTCAAAGTGTGTGGTAGCATGCAGGGTCTGCACAGGTCCAAGCCAAGCGGGTTCCAAGGCTGAGAGGAGGAAGCAAGCACCCACCATAACCAAGAAATGATCTTCCCAGTGTTCTGAGTTCCATAGGAGGTTTCAAGAAAGAGGGTCACTCCAGGATGTAACCTGTCTCTGTGACTGCAGGCAGGAACAGTCTGGATGAACTCAACCTTGGACAGCTGCGCAGAAGAATATTTACTGGTTGTTACACATAAGGTTTTTTTTTTTTTTTTGGTAAAACAAGTTCCTCATACAAAGGACAATATCCTAACCCATATGTCTTGTGAAGGAAACCATCAGACCCCTGCAGCTTTAGTCCTTATTGTGCACTGTTGGTAGTCCTTGACAATGCAAGACATTCCAGGTGTGCCAGGTCTGTCTTGTGACCAGAGTCATGAAAGGCTGTAGTGCTCCTTCAGAAAACCAGCTCTGTAGATAACAGAGAGCAGTCGCTGTTTTCCACAATGGTTTCTTCGGGGTCAAAGTACTTCTAGAGGACAACTATTGATTCTCATGTTTACCCTGGATAGCGTGAAAACAACTGTTTAATTCTAATGTTCACTTTAGATACAATGACTCTACTAGATACAATGATTCTATAAGAATCCCACTGTTATCTTCTATTGACAGTGGCCCATAAGAGAACTATTAGTTTTCTCCAATGAAGTCTCTTGGGTGTACATATCATACATAAGGGCAAGTTCATCTCCCATAATAATATATTGTATGGCAACATTTTTTCAATAAAAATATACTATCACCTTTAATACAAGTTGTGGTCAATGAACACCACCACCAACAGATCTCCTCTTACCTCCCAATCTCCTTCCCAACTTCATTATTTACACACATGATCTCATTGTAGTTTTGAAACATTTTAAATATAATAAAATATACAAAAAATGCTGGGAGGTGATAGTACACACCTTCATTCCCAGTACGCAGAAGGCAGAGGCAGGCAGATCCCTCTGAGTTCGAGGCCAGCCTGGTCTACAGAGCAACTTTCAGGACAAATTCCAGAGAAACCCTGTCTCAACCCTCCCCACAAAAACTCACCCCAAAAAAGACATCCTCTTTACTAATTCCATTTCTGATTTCTTCCTATCTCTTTTAAACAGATCTACTATATAAGTTTGCAATACAGATACAACTACAGATATAGCCATCTGGGTGAATTACCTTTCTTCTTGGGAACTTTCCTGACTCACTAAAAATCTGCAGGCAGTGTCCAACAACTTGGAACAAGTACATTAATAAAAGGATAAAACGTAAAGCAAGGCTAACTCAGTATATGTGTATATACTACATATGTGTGTGCGAGCACACATGTGTGTGTGTCTGTGTAGAAATCAACCATTACTTTTGTTTGGCAGTTATAGACTCCCCAAGACAAAGAGAAAAACACAGAAAGTAAAAGGTTCTATTCAGAGCAGGTAATAATTTGTTAGCGCATAAAATTCCAGAGGGTGCCTCTGTAAAAACCTTGAAATCTCAGTTTTAAAGCAAACAAATTAGGCACCCATTAGACAATTTGGTTTCCTATCCAGCTGGGAGGACCCCCAAATCAGAGGGCCTAAAGCATGCGAGAGGCTGTTTAACAGCATGCCACTCCATCAGTCCCAGGCCCCCAGGGCTCAGTGCCCTTGATGACCGTAATGATCTCAGCACTTGTGCGAAAGAACAAACTCTGAAGAGTAGGTGTGTCTGCGTAGATAATCACCCTGAAATATAAAAACCGCACAGAAAGGGGGCTGTCAGCTCTTCCGCTGCTTGCGCCAGTGAGCTGCCTCATAACTTTTTGTTTCCTCTGGCTGAGTGACGTATTCCAATTCTCCAGCAGATGTTAAAAGCACAAACACTTCCTACTCAATACAATGTTCAGCTTTCTGAAACGCTGTGTGTAAGGGCATAGGGAGGTTCCATCCACACAGCTCAAGTAGGAAAACTGAGAAGGAAAAGAAAGCCACAAGAAGTGAGACTCCTGACCAGGATTACAGAGGCCCCACCACAGAACCCGAAAGTCTGTAGACATTGTAGCTGTCACATGTCATAAATGTCACAGTTGCTATGCAATTGGCTGCCTGGACTTTCCTCATACAAGCCCTTATGTGTTTATGCTTGTATTCCCATTCTTTTAAAATCTCTCATTTAGAAATCCTTCATGTCGAGTTTGTGAAAAATCCTAAAACATATTGGCTATGTTTTAAACTGATTGCTGACAACGTGGAAGGACAGGAAGTCGGATGGACTGTCAAGGAAAAGAGAGGACTGTTCTGTTTATATGACCATTGTGGTTTGAAAGAAAGTGGCCACCAAAGGGAGCAGCAGTATTAGGATGTGTGGCTTTGTTGAAATAAGTGTGGTCTTGTCGGCAGAAGTGTGTCACTGTGGAGGAGGGCTTTGAAGGATCATGTATGCTCAAGCCATACCCAGTGAGACAGTTCACTTCCTGCTGTCTTCTGATTAAGATATGACCAGCACCACGTTTGTCTGCTTGCCAGCAAGACACACCATAATGATAATGGACTGAACCTCTGAATTGTAAGCAAATCATCTCAATTAAATGTTTTGCTTTTTAAGAGTTGCCATGGTCATGGCAATAGAAACCCTAAGACAACCATGCATCAGGCCTGATCTGATGTGCAGTACTCTGAGGCCAGTGTGATTCTTATGGCCATATTCACTGTCTGCCAGGCAGTCACATGCATTGTTATTATGGAACTTGTCAAGGGAGGACCAATCCTTATTCAATCAGTGAGAAAAGAAAAATGATCATGATTGAATAAGGAGTGGTCCTCACTTGCCAAGGCACTGTGAAATTGGTCTTTCCTTGAGGCTGTAGCAGGGGTTCATGAGCTGGAGTGGGACTTTCCTGCTAGCAAGTCACTTCACAAAGGTATCGACTCAGATCTTTGCTAGCTTCACTTTTGTACCACGAACCTCAACTTGGTAATAACCAGAGTTCCTCATATTTTAGGGAAGTGAGCATTGGTGTAGACTGTTCACATGAGAATCATTCAAACCTCTAAAGTCACTTTGCTTTCCAGGGTATGAGAAGTTAAACATAAACCAGTCTAATTTAACTATTGAAGCAGGGTCTCTCTCTCTCTCTCTCTCTCTCTCTCTCTCTCTCTCTCTCTCTCTCTCTCTCTCTCTCTCTCTTTCTCTTTCTTCCTTTCTCTCCATATATGATAAATGATCTCTCCATATACTACAAACTTTTCTATCCAGTGTACTCAGAATTGATAGTTTTGATAATCACTTAAAGGATTTTTTTTAAAAGCAAGCCATAATAAAATTATACACAGCACAATTTTTCCATGGCAATTTTGAGTACAACATCATATATCTGTTAGAACATTCTGATAAGAAACAGGCTTTCCTCACGACTGTCCTCTAACTAGAATAACCAGTCTTTGTTGTGAAAATTAATCCTGTATCATTTGCCAGTTCCAGCACCGACTTCTGTATAGAAGAAAGGAGATATAAAGATACTTTCAAATTGATTCTAAACTTTTATACTTATATACTCGGTGTATGTGTATGTGTGTGTATACTGTTTACTGTGACAATATTTTCAAAATGACTTTTAATTATCTGTTAAAAGCTTAATATTTAATCTAAAAAAATTGCTGTTTACTTTTATTTACCCACACAGTCCACTGGTTAATCTAATGATTAATTATACTATGTAAATAATTATGTAGATTGAGAACCAAATACAAATAATTTTGGCAAACTTATTATTTGTAGTTCAAATAAAAGTTTATTAGACTGAGTATATGGCTCTGTGATGGATTGATTGTCTAGCATGCCCAGGGCCTGCTGTTTGCTCCTGTAATTATAACTAACTAACTAATGAATAAATAATAAATTAATCAATTAATAAAATTTTATAGTGGCTTGCTAGTCATGACTATTCCAAGTATTTTATGATGTCAGGCAAAATGGTGAATGTGCTATACTTTCTTCTCAACTTGCCTGAGTCTGATGAGGGGGAAATGTCCATTTGTATAAATTACATGAAATGGGTTTATGACTTTCCAAAAGGTGACATGGGACAAAGAAAATGTAGGGTTCACTGCAAAGTAGTCTACAAGGTTTAAGAAAGCTTCTCAGTGGATTAAGTGTGGGCTGTATAGATCCAACTTGCTGAAGACTTCTGGAAAATAGCTAGTTCTGAGTTTTTGTTACAGAGCACTAGGAATCTGAGAGATGCGAGGTAATGCTGGACCAGGTGAGACTGTTCATCTTCCTGTCTCAGGATGATGTACCATTACTTATCTTCAGTTACTATTGGAAACTCTGAGAAACGGGGTGGGAGAACAGAGTTTGTGCACCTAGGGAATAGCCCTCTAAGTATGTTTGGCAGTGAACACTAGGACTTACTAAGGGGTTGGGTGGAGTTGTGTGGCCAGGAGACCTCACGCAGGATAGAGAGCACACTGGCTCATCTGTCAAGCTACATGTTTGAACAGGACTAAGAGAGCTGCTACAAAGGCATAGTACAACATGACAGTGATTTGATGGGTTCTCCATCACACTGATGGGTCCAGACTTTTCTTTGTACCACTTAAAATTGCTACTTTCAGGTAACTTTGATTTATTTACTTTACCATTAGAGTTTTGTTTTGTATTTATACAGTTTAGTATTTGTAGCAATGAGAGTTATTTTCGGCATGGCATTTAGGAACTGAGGAAAGTTCTCAGTATCATATCCTCCACCAAAATGGGGAAACTAAAATTTAGCTATTCCTTGGCTCAGAAATAACTAACATCAATATTCCTATATATCCACATAGATCCTCAAATACTCACGCTGTATTCACTTAAATAAAAATAAATAAATAAATAACCCACCAATCCCTAGATCTAAGCCAAAAAGATGTCTGAAAGTAGTCCATGAGAAATGCGTTTCTTAGACCTACCAAATCCTCTTGGGTTTCTAAAGTCAAGCTTAGCCCTGCCTGTGTTTAAGGTTTCACTCTGGAGTCAGCACTGCAGTTAGCGTTCCTGCACCAACTCTTGCCTTCTGTCCATATAATCCTTTTGGATTCCTTGTGGAAAAGGATATAATTTACATGTCGCTGAATACACTAACAAAATATCATATTAACCATTTTAATTCCCAACAGACAGTGCTTTTGATTTCTCCATGGGGCTAGATTCTAGGAGTGAGCAGTCAGTGTGGCCCCGGGAAACAAATATCACGTTCAGCCACATGCTTTCCCATCATACAGTCAGAGTAGAAGTGGTTACTTCTGCTCAGAACCTGCCTTGCATCCTGACTCATGCAGATAAAACCCCTGGGTTTCCCAGGCCCTCAAACCTCAGAGCCAGATTTGACATTATTCCTTTCTCCTTTCATCAAAAGTGACTTAAAAATATGAACCACAAGATTATACATGCAAAAATTCCCATTGGGGGTTGAGAGTGAATGTTTCAAAAAGACAGGCAAAATTTCTTCCTGGTAACGTCAGACCAAGACTTTCAAGAACACAAATTTGTTTGGAGTATTTCTGGATAAACAGAGCAAAGGCTTATGGGATTCTTAATGGTTGCTGATTCTCATGAGTCCTCATGTGCGGTGCTTTTGTTTCTTCTCCTGTCGCTGTCAGAAAACACCATGAAGAAAGCAACTCCAGGAAAAAAGGGTTTAGTGTAGCTCATACTGCATGGTGCAGACAGTCCACTGTGATGGAGAAGTCAAGGCAGCAGGAACACAAAGCCCCTGGTTATATCATCACCAGAATTAGGAAGCAGAGAAGAAACAATGAATGCCCAAAGCTGCTCAGTGTCCTTTCTCCTTCTATAGACTCTAGAATCCCAGCTAAGGAAAGTTGCCACCCACAGTCAATGGGGCTTCCAATCTTAGTTAATGTCACCAAGACAATCCCTTTACAGTAAGACCCAGAAACCCATATCCGAAGTGACTCTATGTTCTGTCAAGTTGACAATCAGCACTAAGTATTAAATCTGGTTAGCTAGTCTGAATAATATTGATTAATCTTTGGAGATCTCTGTCCACTCATCTTTGCAATGGTATCGAATTCCTTGTCTGTGAGCATGCAATTGAATTGCATCACCTGCTCTACAAGACTTTCTCTTGTTTTCTGTCCACACATCTCTTTTTCACAACTGATACCTACATCGTGTGAAGAGGAGCATGTTTTCTTCATCATCCACTGTCTGAAAAAAGGGAGATGAATGTGTGCCCAGCTTGCCCTTTTTTTCTTATTCAGCCCAAGATTTTGCCAAAGGAATGGTGCTGTCTTCATTAAGGGTGGTCTTTTTACAACTAGCAGAGTCTAGAAACCATCTCACAAAGCTTTGTCACCTACAAGAATCTACATCCTCTCAAGCTGGCAGTAAATATCAGTCATCAGAGGTTAAGAACAGTCTTTGTCAACTTGACATTGAAGCATTTTAATTGGAAGTCATAACTTGCCTCCTGTTTCAACAGATTTATGGCCATTTCACCGTGTAAAAAGCCTTACATTGAACTTCAACACTCCTAATAGTCTCGTAGGTTAGGGGTGGGAATTTGTGCCCGCTTTCCCTTCTGGGCATCGTGATCTTGTCTGGCCTAAACTTGTGCAGGTCTTATGCATATGGTCACAGTCCCTGTGAGTTCACAAGTGTATCGGCCTTGTTGTTTTTTGAATAAAATAAAAACACTGTTTCCATGGAGATATCCATCACCTCTGGCTCTAGTAATCTTCGTGTCTCCATGGTTTCTGCTTACCAGTAGTTATCAAATACAACAGACAGACACGGAATGAGTCAGTCACACAAAACAAGATAGAGGTAAAAGTTACATGGTAGAATGTAAATTAACAAAAATATGGGTTGATTTCAGCTATAAGAGCTTATTAGGAACAAGTCTAAGCCATCGGCTGAGCTTTCATAATTAATAAGGAATCTGTGTGGTTATCTGTGAGCTGACTGGTGGGACAGAATAATCCACCTATAGGAAACATTTCCATCTCCAAAAAGAGGAGATGAACAGGGGTGTGGCAAAGAAAAATCTGCACAAAGAAAGACTGAATTCACACCAAGCGATACCACCATGGCAGGTATTTAGAACTCCTGATGCAATAATCAGTTAGACTCCCACTGGTTTGAGCAGACCCACCTCTGCAGGTCTGGAGCACCATCGCCACATGTGCCGCTCCCCTTGGTGACGATCCTCTAGTCACGGTATCTGCAGGGCCCTAGGTCTCTATTGCCACTTGGAATTCACCTTAATAAACTCATCCAATGACCTTTTATGGCTTTCCAGGCTGTCCAATCCTGCCACACATTGCCTTCCTTCCACAGCCTTCTCAAACATCGGCACCAGCCTTCACAACCCGTTCATTCTTACATCTATCAATCTATCATACTTATAGGCTCAGTATCAATGGGCAATGATGCCAAGTTCTGTTGGAAGCTTCAGAAGTAGCCTGGCCTCGTTGTACCATGGTTGCCATGACATCTGCCTTCCCGGGTGTTTGATTTCAGGCATGGTCCCCCGTGGGGATCAAAAAAAAAAAAATGAGCCTATTTCATTCCACCTTGTCTGAAGATCAGAGAGTTTGAGCTTACTTTTGTCTTTTCAAAGTTGTCAATAAAAGGTGTGGCTACAAACAAGATATCCTGACCCAGCGTGTGGTCACTTGGTGTTTTGGACGTTAAGGTGGCTCACAGAGGTAGATCTGCTCCCCCCCTGACCAAAGGTCAAGAATTCAAGCATACTACTTCAATTCCTTCTTTTGAAATAGGAGGTTTGACATAGAGACTGGTTTCCTGCAGGATACTTGGTCTAGGGTGGGTTCCCTGCCCAAACGTCAAATACTCTACATTGGAGTTAATGTATTGGAGCAAGTAACTGCTCTGGTTGTACTTTGTATCTTGTTAAAGCCGTCTTTTGCCTTCTTCCCCTCTTTTGTGTTGGAGTATAAAGTGTATGGAAAACAAGCCTGGGGAAACTCAGTATGCAGGAAGTACTGAGATGCCCTCCTGATAATTACCCTATGTCTCTGTGTTTCTTTCTTATCACTGGTCTACCTACCTAACATTTCTAATCCTCACTCCCCTACCCTGGAATGTATGAATCTGCTGCTGCGGTTAGGACCACAGCAAAAGTCAACACCAAAAGGAGCTTCCAAGAGTCCCCTTGAGTGGTTCTTTGAGTTTAAGTTGTCTCTTTTCAGATATATTTTCATTTTCACAAGGTAAAGACATCACCGGTTGGGGGGCGTGCCCTCTGGGTAGCTTCCCTGTTGCTGTGATGAGTGCTGTGAGCCCATCTTTAACAACAGCCGGTGGTCTGTCACATGTATCCCCGTCAGCAGCTTAAAACTTGTTCATCCACCTGTCCTCATCGCGGTCCATAATTTATCACATCTTTTCGCTATGCCCCTCCCACTTCCACCTTAAGAGGAGCACACAGCATCTGTGCCATCGCCAGGATGCTGGACTGTCTTGGAATTTCGCTCACCAAACAACTCAGTTCATTGATTTAAAACCATCCTCATTCAAGTTCTCAGGTCATTGATGGAAGAAGCTAGAATCTTCACAGAATATATCAAGAATGATGCCTAGCTCAATACACAATAGAGTTCTAGTCCCTCTCTGAAACCTCATAAGCTGGGCCTCCACCATCTACATTCCTTTTGGCATCGTGATCTCCCCAGTTCCCACCAGATGGGCTCATTTGGCTCTGATTATAGTAGTCAAGGACCCTTCTAGTTAAAAGTCTAAACCTCTTCCATTTTCCTCCCACAAACAAGTAGCAAGGACCTATGGATCACACAGTCAGGTTTATCACAGAAAGGCCTTGCTTCTTAGGACTGATTTTCTGTATCAGTTACATTGCTTGTTCCTATGGCAATGCATCTGGCAAAAGCTACTTAAAGGACAGAGCTCATTTTGACTCACTGTGGACACAGTCCATTCCCGCAGGAAGGCAGCAGGAACTTGAAGTCATACTGAAGGAGAAGAATTCCAGTGCTCTCTTGGTTTCCCTTTTTTATCCAGTGTGGGACCCCAGCCTGTGGGGTGGCGTTGACCTGATTTAGGGGAATCTTCCCACTTCATTTAATAGAATCTAGGAAAACCCTCATCGACATGCCCCGAGGTCTGAGTTCTAGGTGATTCAGTACCAGGTCAAGTTAATAAACAATATTAACTATTGTAGCTGGTAAAGAAATAGTGAACAAAAATCTAAAGTTAAAATAAAATAAATATAAAACAAATGAATTAATATAAAAAGTTCAGCATATAATTTTAGATTAAGTAGGTAAGGGAATATTTAGATACTTATGAATTTGTATAAATATGCATGTGTAATATTATATTTATTCTATGCATCCTTAAACTACACATAAATTTTCATTTATACAAGTGACTTGATCACCTTCATGATGAAACATATATACTGTTTTCCTTTTGGCATTAGTTATTAGTTTGAGGACTGTAGAGATGGTTCAGCTAGTAAGAACATCTCTTACTCTATCAGTGGACCCCAGTTCAATTTCCAGTACCTGCATCAAGTGGCTCACAGTTGCCTGTAACTCTAGCCCCAGGGGAGCCAACACCCTTTGTTGGCGTCCTCAGGAATCTGCAGGTGTCCCATAAATCCACACAAATACACACAAATAAAAAGAAACCTTCGAAAGCATGTTCATGAAAAATAAACAATCACTTTTAGCTCAGTTGATAATCATTAAAAAACGTGAAGAATTTTGTACTTAATCAATTGGTTCAGCTTCTAAACCAATCCCATACTTAGCATGGCTCCTCCTTGCACATTGAATTCATTTCAGATTCTGTAGCATGACTTTCCAGGGGACTCCTGTCTTTCTGTATCATTTTTTACACATAACATAGGCGTTAGTCATGCCCCAGTGGATTCCACTCTGAAGTGGACTTGCGTGTTCATGACACTTTCTTCTCTTAAGGTTTCTTCACTTTTGCTGTCTCACTGAGCTGTAGGGACTAATTCACGTGCTTTCTGGATGTCTGTGAGTGGAGAGAAACTTTCCATTCTTTGAGGTGCGCTCAGGCAAACTGCGTGAGAGGGAGCATTTGTGCAAGGCTGTTAACGTGTGTTTTAGAAAATCTTACCATTCAGTAGTTTTATCTATTTCACTGTCTGACTTATTTGGTTTCCAATCCCTCAATACATTATATGTGATGTGTTTATTGATTTACTAGTAAATTAATTAAATAACTGATTTATTTTTGTGTATATTTGATGATGGAGACACATGCATTGTACAGTACTTGTGTGGAGGTCAGAGGATGATTTTGTGGAGTCAGTTTTCTTTCTTCTAATTTTACATGGGTCAAATTCAGACTGTTGGACTTGTTCATTTAGTGGCATGTGCTCTCCCCACTGAGCCTTCTGAGTGACTACTAGTGGTTCTTAAAGCATCAGCTAATAAAAATAACAATTTTAGTTAAAGTTAAAAAATTTCTGTGTATACTTGAAAGGAAAATAGAAGCTAACAACAGAGATAGATATTTCGGAGAGTCCGATGTAATCTGCCGTTTAGAGGATGTATAATGAGTCCAGAGAATGCAAGGACTGAGATCTGGGTTTAGCTTCAGTTTAGAGCTAATCATTTGAAAACTCTACTTCAGCCCTATCAGCTAAGACACTATACATAATACTGTCCTATTATCTCAGAAATGCAAACTCTTACTACAGATGCGAATGCCTTGGCACACTTCAAAATCTGAAGAATTGAATGTCTAATCAGTTTCTGGTGCAAGGTCCCTTACAAAAAGGAAACAGAAGGTAGGCGGCATCTACTAGATAATTTTATTTTGCTCACTTTCCTTTTCTTGCGGGAATTGCTCCTGAATCCAAGGCCTCTTTTGGAATTCCTCCCTTCTCAGTGGCTCAGACATGTTTAAACCTTCCTGCTGACTCACATCAGCTTCAGGAAAACCTCTGTTACCACTTCACAGATTTAAAGAACAATTGCCTTTTCTTTGTGCAGCCCTTCTCCCATCCTTAAACACAACATTTGGACACAGTGGCTTACTCTGTTAGTGCATTAAAATTTTATTTAAAATTCCTGTTAACGGGAGATGGCAAGGATAGGATTTTACCATCCTCAGTAGAGTTTAATGAAATCCTAATTCCTGAAACATGGAAGAGTGTTGGCCATCATTTTTACTCAAATGGGCTTCAAGTAATATTAATGAATGTATTTAGCTCTCAAAGAGAAGTAATGCTTAGAAACAGAGCACAAAGTCACATAGTCTGCTTGAATCTGTTTGGCTCTGAGAACACAGGGGGATCTCAATGTTTTTGGAAGACTGCGGAAAGAATCTGGAATCGCAGGTAGCATGGGCACACCACAGGTGGATGAAGATAGAGGTGACCCCGGAGAGCTGATTGTCGCTAAATTTCTCCTTTAATATTGAAGAGACTTAAAGAAGTCAGAATGCTAAAGACAAGACATGGCATGTGTGTGTGTGTGTGTGTGTGTGTGTGTGCATGAGTGTGTTTGTGTGTGTGTGTATTGTTGGTGATTCAGTATTAGGAAAATATAAACAGAAATAAAAAAAGAAAACAAAAATTGGGGACAGTAAGGGTGTTTTATACAAGAAGTCAAACTTTCAAAGCCGTGTAGGAAATTCCTGTCTCATCTGTCCTATTCAGTGCCCACACCTTTCAGGGAAGTCTTACTGTGACCTTACCAAGGCCATGATGATTAACATTGATCTTCAGAAGACATTTATATAGGTTGCTGAATCCAGCAGTGGTTTTAGTTATAGAAAATGTCACCAAAGCTGGGCAAGGTGACACACACCTATAATCTCAGCACTCCTGAAGCCATGGCAAAAGGATCCTGAGCTCCAGGGATTTATAGTTATGTTTGGTCTCAGAAAGAAATAATAAGGTAAAATTCCATAAAATGTTGTGTTCTGTGCAGTTTTCTTTTAACACAAACAATGTCAAACCTGGGATGACCTAGGCCAGTGAGCAGGTTCAGCAGGTGAAGCCATTAGTAGTACAAGTCTAAAGACCTGTGTTTGGTTTCCAGATCCCGTGGTGGAAGGGAAGGGCTGACCACAAACATGAAAATGAACTCTTAATATGGGTCAGTTTGTAGAGTGCCTTCATGGTGTGTCCAAAGCCTTGTGTTTGATCCCCAGCACCACATAAAACCAGGTGGCCTATTACCTCAACACTTGGGAGGTAGAGGTAAGAGGATCAGGAGTTCAAGGCCAACCTAAGCTCTATAAACCTATCTCAAAAAATTTGGCACAGAAGAGATGGTTAAGAGTACTTGCTGCTCTTGCCGAGGACCCAAATTCAGCTCTCAGCATCCACATGGTCTGTAACTCCAGTTTCACGAGATCCAACACTCTTCTGACTTCCATGGCACCAGGTACACATATATGCAGACACACATACACATAAGATAAAAATAAAATTTTAAAAACTTGGAAAAAATTAAAGTGATGTTCAGATCATATAAAATCAATCAGTTGGAAGTTCAATTTGGTGTCATTTAGTTTTTTCCAGTATTGTAAACCACTGACTCTAACTGTATTTCTAGAGGAATTTGCCCAGGGGGTCAGAGAACAACTTTTGAGTTTATTCTCTCTTTCCACTGTGGTTTATGGTGACTGGGTTCCAGGCAGCAGGCTTGTACAGCCAGAGGTTTTACTCACTGGGCTGTCTTGTAGGTTACCATGTTCTTGTTGGTTCAAAACGCTGAGTTCATCATATATTCTACACCCTAGAGCTCCATTGAACATGTGATTTACAACTGTTTTCACCATTCTGTAGATTTTCTTGATACAGATGATTTAAAGTTTTAAGTATAGATTTTTAAAAAAAATGTTAATTTTATTTTTAAAAAATTTGTGAACATCCATGCGACCACATATGGTTCCATGGCCAGGAAGACAGGAGACTGAGGACAAAGATGTCAGATACCCCTGGAGATGAAGCTGTAGTTTTTATGAACCACTTATCATGGGTAATGGGAACTAAACTGGAGTCCTCCGAGAACAACACGTGCTCTTCACTGCTGGTCTGTCTCTCCAGCATTTAATGTGGGGATCAGGATTCCAGAGGGGTAGAGTCTATGACCTCCATGGCAGGGAGAATAGCAACAGGCAGGCATGGTGTGTGTGCAGTAGCTGAGGGCTTACAACTTGGTCCTCAAGACGAAAGCAGGGAGTGAACTAATTGGGAATGGTGTGGACTTTTGAAACTCCAAAGCCTACTCTCAGTGACACATCTAGGCCACAAAACCTAACTCTTCCCAAACAGTTCTATCAGCTGGAGACCAAATATTTAAACATAGGAGTCTATGGGGAGAGGCATTCTCATTCAGACTACTGCAGGCGTCATTCCAAATAAAAACCACAATGGGCAAGAGTAAGGTCAAAAAGATCCACAATATAATTTTTCTAAGAGTTTTATGTTTTTTATCTTCTACATATATTTTGTTCCATTGGATATGAGCTAGTAACTTCTTGATATCTTTGATATGGTTCAACCTCCCATCTCTTGCATGTCAATAGCAATTTCTCTTTCATGTGTACATCAGCATTTCCAGAACCATTCACTGAAGAAATTATATTTTCCACTTTAAGAGGCATTGGCAGTTTCTCTAAATTAATTGGTCATGGATATATAACTTTGATTCTTGGACTTAAACTCTGTTTTACTTTTCTATGTTTCTGTTTTTATTCTAGTATCATGATTTTAATATTGTAACTTAAGTGACTTTTCTTTGTTTTTCTATATATCATATCTCTCTCCCCCATCTACCTTCTATCTATCTATCTATCTATCTATCTATCTATCTATCTATCTATGGTCTATCTATTTATCTATCATCTATCTATCTATCTATCTATCTATCTATCTATCTATCTTCTGCCAATTGCCATCTATCATCTATATACCATCTATCTTTATCTATCTGTCTGTCTGTCTGTCTGTTGGTCTGTCTGTCCTCTATGTATTTATCACATATCTATTTATCTACTTACTATCTATCTATCTATCTATCTATCTATCTATCTATCTAAATATCTATCATCTATCTATCTATCTATCTATCTATCTATCTATCTATCTAATCTATCCATCTGTCATCTGTCTGTCTACCATTTCTATCCTAGCTGCGTTGTAAGTATGCAGTCTGTTGCATTTTTACCTGAATGTAAGAAGAATAAGCTTTCCCATTTTTGAAGGAAAGTTCTTGGAATTTTGACATGACCTACAGATAACTTTTGGAAGTATTTGTCTCTTAATATTATGTCTCACTGTTCATCTAACTTCCTTAGATCTTCCTCAGTTTCCTTTTGCAACATTTCACAGTTTATAAAGAAGTCACCTTTTACTTCTTTGGTTAAATTTATTCCTAGATATATTGTTCTATGGGACTAGGGGATGTAGGTCTTTTTAAATTGATCCTGAACTTATGGGACACAGTGAAGGCGGCCCTAAGAGGCAATTTTCTAGAACTAAGTGCCAGTGTTTTAACAAAATGGGGATATCTCCTACTGGTAACAGCACACCTAGAATCTCTAGAACAAAAAGACAAAATCATACACAAAAGAAATAGAAGGCAAGAAATAATTAAGCTCAGGGCTGAAATTAATAAAATAAAACAAAAAGCATATAATGAATCAATGAAACAAAGAGCTGGCTCATTGAGAAAAAAATAAGGTTGTCATACCCTATCTAAATTAACGAGAAGGAAGAAAGACTATATCCAGATTAAGAAGATTAGAAGTTAAAATCCAGAGAAAAATAAGGACACATGTTAAAAACCGGTACTCCAATAAATTTAAAAAAATTAAAAGTAATGGATAATTTTCTCAATACATGCAACTTATCAAAATTTAATCAAGATCAGGTGGATCAGTTAAAAAAAGTCCTACATCTCCTAGTGAAATAGAAACCGTCATTAAAAGTCTCCCAATCAAGAAAAAAAAATCTCAGGGACAGATGACTTTAGGACAGAATTCTCTAAGATATTTTAAGAAGAACTAATGTCAATACTCCTCAAATTATTCCATGAAATAGAAATAGAAGGAATATTGTCTAATTTACTTATGCACCCACAGTTATACTGATGTCCAAACCAGAGGAAGACCTAACAAGAAAAAGTACTACAGATCAATTTCTTTTATGAACATATATGCAAAAACACTTCATAAAAATACTTGAAAACTGGATACAACAATGCATCGAAAGATTATAAAGTAAGCTTCTCTCTAGATATGCAAAGATGGTTCAATACATGAAAATCAATAAATGTAATCTACCATATAAAAAAAAACACCTGATCATCTCAGTAGGTGCAGAAAAGGCCTTTGACAATATCCAACTCCCCTTTATGATAAAAGCTCAGGAGCAATTAATGATATAAGCACATACATAAACATAATAAGAGCAGTTTACAACAAGCCCATATCCACAACAACTTAAATGCAGAGAAACTCAAAGCAATTCCACTAAATTTAGTATCAAGATGAGATTGTCAACTTTCAATAAAGTTCTTGATGTCTTAGCTTGATCAACAAGATACCTGAAGGATCTCAAAGGATTACAAAAGAAGAATCCAAAGTATCTTTATTTACAGATGAAATAATAATATACATAATTGACCTGGAAAATGCCACCAGGAAACTCTTACACCTGATAAAAACAATTATCTCACAATAAACAGTAGCCCTCCTACGTGTAAATGACAAATGGACTGAGAAAGAATTTGGGAAAATAACACTCTTCATAATAGCCTCAAATAATGTAAAATATCTTGGGGTATCTCTTACCAAACAAGTGAAAGACTTGCATGATAAAAATTTCAAGTATTTGAAGAAAGAAATTGAAGTTGATGGAAAAATCAGAAGATGGAAAAATCTCCCATGCTCATGATCCGTATGAGTAACATAGTAAACAATGCCAATTTACCAAGAGCAATCTACAGATTCAGTCCAATACCCATCAAAATTCCAACACAATTCTTCACAGTTCTTAAAAGGACAATTTTCAGCACCATATGGGAACTCAAAGACACCCAGGGTAGTTAAATAATCCTTATATAATAGAATAACTGCTCCTGGTATTACCATCCCCGATTTTAAGTTGTAATATACAGTTATAGTAATAAAACAGTATGCTATTGGCCACAAAGAGACATGTTGATCAATGAGGTCGAATTGAAGACCTAGACATAAACCCACACCACTAGGGACACCTGATCATTGATAAAGAAGCCAGAAATAAACACTAGAAGAAAAGAGACCATTTTCAATAAATGGTTCTGATCAAACTGGATAGTTGCATATAGAAAAATCCAAATAGATCTATACTCCATACTTATCACCTTGCACAAAATTCAACTTCAAATGGACCAAAGAGTTCAATATAAAACCTGATACATAGAACCTGGTATAAGAGAAAAGAGGAATAAACTTCAACTTACTGGCACTGAAAAAGATATTCTAAATAGAACACAGTTATCACAGACACTAATAAAAACAATTAATAAGTGGAATTGTCTTAATGTTCTATTTCTGTGAATAGAAATCATGACCACGGCAGCTGTTATAAAGGAAAACATTTACTTGCGGTTGGCACAGCAGCACATAGGCAGACATGGCTAGAGAGGTGGTTGAGAGTTCTACATTTGTATTGGCAGGCAGCAGGAAGAAAGTGAGCTGCATGGCTTGACTTGAGCTTCTGAAACCCTGGCGTCCATGTCCAGTGACATACTTCCTTTAACAAGTCCACACCTACTTCAAGAAGGCCACACCTACTCCATCAAGGCTGCACCTACTCCAACAATTTTCTCATACCACTTCCTAAGGTTTCAAACTTATGAGTTTTTGAGTGTCACTCTTATTCAAACCACAACAAAGACGTCATGAATATGAGAAGCTTCTACATGGCAAAGGACATTGTCATTTGGGTAGCCTCCAGATAGGGAAAAATTTTTAAACAAATACACATCCAATAGAGGGCAATATCCTAAATACATCATACATGGACAAAACTAGATATCAAAGACACTAATGACCCAGTGCAAAAATGTGGTAGAAAGATTTCTCAATAAAGGAATCTCACACGGCTTAGAAGCATTTAAAAAATGACCTTAGCCATCAGGGAAATGCATATCAAAACTGCTTTGAGATTTTCTCTTACACCTGTCAGAATGGCTAAGATCAACACAATAAGTGGAAAACACATCTGTTGCTGATGGGAGTGAAGACTTTCACAGTTGCTATGGAAATAGCTATGGCAGTTCTTTAGGAAGATGGGAATCAATCTACCTCAAGATCCAGTTACATCATTCTTGGGCATAGACTCATAGATGCTTCTTCCTACCACAGAGACGCCTGCCAAATCATGTTCATTGCTGTCCTATTGATAA
Source organism: Alexandromys fortis (assembly GCF_014885135.2). Classification (NCBI taxonomy): domain Eukaryota; kingdom Metazoa; phylum Chordata; class Mammalia; order Rodentia; family Cricetidae; genus Alexandromys; species Alexandromys fortis. The sequence continues at coordinate 9,357,840 of NW_026067923.1, forward strand.
CATCTAGAAACTGGAAACAACTTAGATATCCATTAACAGATGAATGGATAAAGTAAATATGGTACATGTACATAATGGAATGTTACTTAGTTATTAAACAAAGGGACATGAAATTTGCCAGTAAATGAATGGAACTAAAAAAAATTCATCCCAAGTGAGATATCCCAGGCTTAGTAAGACAAATATGGTATGTATTCAATTACATGTGGATATTAGCTGTTAAGTCATTGATAACCAAGTTTCAATCCATAGAACCAGAGACTAGGTATAGAGAAAGGAACTAGGATGGATAGATCTCATTAGGAAAGGGAAGTAGAATAGATATTATGGCTGAGGGTCTGGAATGGGAAGATCAAATGGGAATTGGGAGGAGAGAGGAGGTACTGGAATGGAGTATGAAGAGATAACTAAAATTAAGGGGCATTTGAGGAGTAGGATAGAAACCTAACACTGTAGAAACCTCCTGAAACATATATGTATATGAAGTCAATCTAAATAAAATTATCAAATAATGGGGGAAACAGAGACCCAACTGGTTATCTCTAGTACTGGGTTTGGGTTAAGTCTAATTGAGTTGTTGGGCAAAGAAGCCCCATGGGAATCCCTAACCCAGGCTGCTACTATTGCTTCAGGTTGTTCTCTACTAAATGACAGCAAGGCCCAATTGCTGTAGAAAATCACCTATGCAACTCACTGAACATGGAGATAAAGAGCTGGTGCCTACACGAATCCTACACACCAGTGTCTTTGTTATAAGAAGGCACTCAGCAAGCCATTAAAAGAGAAATGTAGATATGAAGCCAACTACAAACCCTATATTTGTGCTACCTGCCAGAAATGCTAGTGCAACGGTGTACTACCTGCAAGGCTTACTAGTACAGTGGTGTACTACATGCAAGGCATGCTAGTGCAATGGTGTATTACCTGTAAAGCACACTAGTGCAATGGTGTACTACCTGCAAGGCATGCTAGTGCTATGGTGACACAAAGCTTGACACAGTGGTTCTGTTGGTTTGTCTTATCCAACCTCAATGTGCTAGCTTTTCTTTTATCTTATTATATTTTATTTTGTTACATATGTTTTAAATGAATGAATGATGTAAATCTACCACTAAGGTAAAGGCTAACAACAGAACTATCATTTATACTTGCTCCTAGAGGGAAAATCAGTTTTCTCCATTGGAACAACACTGGGTTTATCAACCACACAGGGGTAGATCTCATGTTGGGAGTTGTTGACCAATAAATAATAGACTCTGGGCTGTTTCTTTTTCCTTCCTTCCTTCCTTCCCTCCCTCCATCCATCCCTCCATCCCTCCCTACCTCCCTACCCACCCACCAACCCACCAACCAACCAACCAACAACCCACCCAAACAACTTTTCTCCTTCCTTATTCATTCATCCATTTGTTTCTTTTTCTATTTATTTATGTGTACGTGTGTGTGTGTGTGTGTGCTTTTATGTGGTGATAGTTTGTATTTTGTTCTTTTTGGTGATATTTAGGTTTTGGGAATTTTGTTGAGCTGGGTTTTTGGTTTATTTTTTCTGAGAGAGAATTTAAAGTTGGATGGGTAACAAGGAAGAGGAGAAGGTCTGAACAAATTTTGTGGAGGGGAAGAATATGATCAAAATATATTTAAATTTAAAATTTGTTTTAAATAACAATTAAAAACAGAAAAGTAAAAAAAAGGAAAGTTAAAAACAACAACAACAACAAAACACCATTTCCAATATCACAAAACAAAGGCTCTTGATCCTAGGGCTTTGCATCATCCATGTCTGTCTTTCCAAACAGTGAACTACAGAGAGGGGAAAAAATAGATTCTCTGGTTCCTGGAGAACTGGGCATCCATTTCATGTGAAAGGAGTCATGCTTTCCAATGGTTAGTTTGGAACTGAGAATAAATTTGAATTACGATTATGTCCTACTTACAAAAGGAGCAAAGTCATAGAATTTTAAGTGACTGACATGCTTAATCCATTTCAGAGGGAGGTAAAAATTTTATAGCCTAATGCTTTGGCTATTACAAGGTAAGAAAGTTTATGAAGTTCTGAAAATTTCGGTGGAACACAAAGCACACGAGGTAAAAGTGAAAGAACAGATACGACACAGTTCACTCTCTAATAACCCAACGAGGATTTATTATCCCAGAGTCATTGTGAATAGCCTAATAAACCCAAAAATCTGCATAAAAGACTTTTCCTTTCCTCTTGCAGATAAGCATGACAGTGCAATTCCTTAGATACATGAATTACAGAAAGGTAGAAGTATTCTTAAGGAGAAACTAAGACTCACTACGTTTGCAATTATCAGTGGTCTTGCTGTAAACATCACACAAAACAATTTTTGCTATGTTTAGTGTAAGAAAAACAGACTTGTAATTCTTGTGACTGAAATGCCTAATAGGTAGGGCATCCTGTTCTCACAGAGCGGGGCAAGGGAGAGTTTAGTATTTTAATCCAGGTCCATTAAAATGTTTAATGTTCAGTGCTTGACTTCAAATACTGACACTGTATTTGAATGTTAAATTGATGAAGCACACTTGAGATGATAATGAAATAAATAAAAAGGATGAAGTGGGCAGTAAACCTGAGCTCACAACAGCATGAGGACATAGGTACGAAGCACAGTGAGAATAACACCTGAACAATGAGCTTTGTCTCTCCGGGCAGATGGAAGGCGATTACATTTTTATGAGACATAGAAAACTCCTATTATTTTCTCCCAACTATTTGGGGGCCTAATTAGAAGAGCAGTCAAGCTGTACTAGACAGACACTAATGAAGCTTCATCTTGTTGTGTTCATTGAATGAGAGGGGATAACACAGTGACTTCTAAAGCGTTGCTGATAGATTCTCTTATATGGAAATGACTCTCCACGCAGTGCTTTTTCTTAGGAATCTTAGAGCATAAGTTGGTGGTAAAGGCAATCTAGGAAGAACTAGGATTTTCCCAAGACACTCTTTTTTTGGTTTATTTTCATTCTTATTTATTATAGTCATCCTACTGTACAATATAACACAAGACATAGATGTTATAAGAGCACACACATTCTCAGTACAAGGCAAAAATTAGTCATAATTAAATGATTCTAAACCCAGAATGTTTTGCATGATTTGAGGGAGAATTAATCTTTTTCTGTTTTCCCATTCATAATATTTTTTGGGCTGGAATGAACTATACTAGCTTTTTGGCTCATTCTTGATTATGCATCCAACACCACAAACGTAAGTTATTATAATTCTTCTGTAAAGTACATGAACGATCAATACCAATCCATTCAAACATAAAGCATTTCTTTGTGGTGTAAATACTCAAAATATTTTCTTTCAAGTGTTTTGAAGTTCATATTATGTTATTACTACCTACTGTTACTCTACCGTGCATCACAACACGAAATTTTTTTCCACTCCAGCTGCAATTTTCCAGCTATTGACTCACGTGTTCCCATTCTTCCTCCTACTCTCAAGTCTCTGTTATTCATTATCCTCTCAGTTTCTGTTAAAACTATTTCACTTGATTTTTTATAGTACTTACCTTCATTTAATATTTCTACATATGCATAAATCATTAATGTGTTTGTATTTTATGTATAGGATATTTTATTTACTTGTTTTCTTTATATTTTTTAAAAATATGCATACACTCCAAAAGCAAGGTTTTTGTATCTGGCTTCATCTGTCAGTGATAGTCAAGCTAGAGAAAGGTAAATATTTGAAGTCACTGCAGTGTGGAACTTTCCTCTGGGCTTGATATGACCACGGTCATCATGGAGCACAGCAGCTGTGGTGACCTGTTGTGAAAAGGACCTGAACAGACTGAAAAGCAGCTATCCAGACCTATGGTATTATGGGTGTTTATATTCCCTCTCTAGGGAAGAAAGAGTTGCACAAAGCCTTGAGAAGACATTCTCCTGAGGTTGCAACCACTGTTCCTTCTCACCCAGCTACGTAGTCATGGAAATGCTAAAGTGTTTAAAGAAAAGGAAACAGTGGTTGAAGATGGAATATTTTGATAGTGGAGCAGCCTGTTTAGCGGAACAGTTGTCCAGGCTCCCCTAAGTAATCAGCTCATTTATTAGCAAAAGAATCTTGGTATATTGGTTAATGTTGCCTTATTGTATATATTGGAAACAAATCACTACGCATCCCTCATTCTCAATGAGAGAGAAATTTACTTCAATTTGTTCAAAGCAGAAGTTTCAAAGAGTTTGGACGTTCACCTTCCTAGACATGGACGGAGGGGGGAGGACCTTGGAATTTCCACAGGGCAGGAACCCTGACTGCTCTTCGGACTGGAGATGGAGGGGGGGAGGANGGGGGAGAAGGGGGAGGGAAATGGGAGGCTGGGAGGAGGCGGAAACATTTTTTTTCCTTTTCTCAATAAAAAAAATAAAATAAAATTCTAAAATAAAAAAAAGAATTGTATATCCTGATATAACTAGACTTCTTATATCAGAATCTATTTTAAAATGTATTTATTTTTGCTTTGTGTTTGTTGGTGTTTGCCTGACATATGTCTGTGCACCATATATAAGCAGTGTTTAAAGAGTCCAGAAAAGAGTATCGGATACCCTGGAACTGGAGTTTCAGATAGCCGAGAGTCTCAAAGTAGGTGATGAGAATCCATCTCAGGTATGCCTGAAGAGCAATCAGGACTCTTAACCACTTGCTGAACAATCACTTTAGCACTAGCCCCCAGAATGCATTTTAATCTCACATAGAAAATATTTTGTTACAACTGAATATAAAAATTTATAGCAATGCCTATCAACATGCAAACCAAGCCAGTGGAACATTTTCTTACATATAATACAAGATTATTCTTGATATAGGTAATATTCACAAAATATCAATAACCTTTGCAAAGAATTTTCTTGCAACATTCTTTACAAACTCAAGTCAGGGGCTGTAAACATTTATAGTAAGCAGAAATATAAAGAAATAATAAACAAGGGATTATTTTCGGTAATAGCCAGAAGCAGTGTTGGCCAACTTATTCAGTAAAACTTAAATTTATAATCTCTTCTTCAGTGTTGGCAAAGGTTCCTATAAAAAAGAAGACGCCATGAGGACCATTGCATAATAGCTTGAAGCTTTCATTTATCCATTACCCATTTCATTTTAAGGCAAGAAAGAATTAGAGCGTATGTCCTATTTACTCAAAAGGTTAGACAGCTATTTCAGTCTAGATAAGATACTAGGCATGTCCCATATTCTAGGAAAGCCTGCACGTTGTTGAACAAATTGAAAAACAAGAGTAATTAGTTGCTTTGTTAATATGAAGCACAAAAATTAATTTGTCCATTTTCTCTTTTAAGTGAAGTGACTCATTGTTTTGACATCCAACATATGAAATATTACATCTTAGCTGTTCTGAATGCCTTTTAACTCTAAACGTCTTGTATTTTTATAATAGAATTAACAAAGCTTTTCAGAATGTAGGGCAGGATGCCCACATGGCCATGGCTACTGGGCTATGCCTTATTGTAGGATGTCATCTATGAGTCACTCTTGAGCTAATCATGCTGAGACACCCTAGGGCTGAAAGTGATAATTAACTTTCCCATGTCCAGATGATTAGCATAGTCAGAATTGATGTACAGACCTTCTGACTCATTTTTTGCTTATTATATTTCTCACACATGTCTTTATTTCAGTTGAAAAAGTGTTTTCTACATGGCCAATAAGGATCTAAAAACTGCAGTGTTTCTCTGTGAATGGGTTTCATCATGGAATTTTGCCAATCTTTTTGATGGGTCTGTGGAATTCCAAAAATAACATGGGACAGCTGCATAATCCTCTTTAGCATGAGAAACCCACTGATAATACTAAGCCATGATATTTAGATCACCAGTAATAACAGTTTGGATTTAGGATACAGTTGCATTGTTTAGCCAACACAATTTCAAGGAGTCCCAGAAAAACATAATTACCAAGCTCTAATCTTCCATCAATCTCTCTGTAGGCTGAACTGCCAATGCAGACCCAATGTCCTTTCTTACTCTGGGGGAGAACTGGGGGAGAAGAGTGGGTCAGGGAAGAAGAGGAAAAGGAGAAGTTATCTTGGGGAGGGAACATGTGAATTAGTGTATAAATTCAATAGCCAACCTATATTTTCGGTTTTATTGACATTTTTATCTGTATTGGCAGAGAAAGCTGCTACAACGGGACTGTAAGGAAAGGAACATCAAATAACTAAATCAAAGAAAGCAAGGGTTTGGAGAACCACAGTGAAGAACCATCTGATTTGCTTGAGCAATCAATGTAAGGTTGGCTAATACTGTAGGTATTAATACTCCAGGTCTAAGGCTGTAATCTCCAAGGATGCATTACTAGGCTGGATCCTTGGCTTCTTTATCTCATAGTTGTATTTGCTAGACCAAGTTTCTCTGTCTCTCTGTTCTGCCTCCTGAATAGTGTGATGATTTTTTTACACATGGTAATAATGCACATCAAATGCTATAGAAGTGCCACCTGTCCTTAGTACACAGATAAAAGGGAGATAAATAGATGTGCAACAACTATTTATGTTATTTAATTGTTAACTTTAAAATCATAAAATAGTTTGACTTTGACCGATATTATTAAGAACTGCTGGCATATTCTCTGGAGTTTCATGACTTCATGATGCAAATAAGGTGTACACAGTGATGGCCTACCCTCATAGAATCAACCTCAGAAAATAAGATGCTAGTAACAATAATGTTTTACTTATAAAAATTTACTACAAGTTCTTAGATATCCACAGGATAAATGGAGTTTTCCTTGGATCAAGATGTGGGGAGGTCATCCCTAAAAACCTGCAGTCAGGTAGAGTTCACAGTCAAGCACACAGAGGTGAGGAGAAAGGGGTAGATGTTGAACAGAAATTCCTAGCTGTTTCCAGTTTCCCACTGAACAAATCAAGGTAGCGTTTGTTTTGTGAAAGAGAAAGTGAAAGAGACTTATGTTGGAGGAGGTCTGCTTGTTGGTTCCCAGCCGGCCAGCTAGCTTAGACCCAAAATAATCACACAGAAACTATATTAATTAAATCACTTCCTGGCCCATTAGCTCTAACTTCTTATTGGCTAACTCTTACATCTTAATTTAACCCTTTTCTATTAATCTGTGTATCACCATGTGAAAGTGGCTTACTGGCTAGAATTTTCAGCGTCTTTCTCCAGAGGCTCCATTGCTTCTCTCTGATTCAGCCCTTCTTTCTCCCAGCATTCAGCCTAGCTTTCCCTGCCTACTAAGTTCTGCCTTGCCATCCAAAGCAGTTTCTTTATTCATTAAACAATAAAAGCAATACATACGTAGAAGGACCTCCCACACCAGACTTCTGCCTCTTTCTTTGCCATCTAGTACTTAAACAAACAATTTTACAGGTTTGTCCTTTTCTGAATTAGTTTATTTCTTTAACACAAATTTCTAATGTCTTCTTTTCTTTAATCTATGTGATGGTGTGAGTGTCCCATCTCTGCTTACAGTTTGTAAACTCTCTGAGAGCAGAGTTCTTACCACTTCACTTGTGATTTCCTTGAACAATGAAGGTTTATTTATCAAAGAGTCAGAGTTTTTAAAAAGGAAATGTACAAATAAGATGGCATAAAAAACTAGCATTACTCACTTCCAAACATTTGTGAAGACTCGGAAGCCAACTTCACAGGCAAACAGAGTGGAGTAGTTCATTAGAGCTTGGGAAAAGTGGAAAAGGAAAAGATAGGAAGAGAGTGGAGAAGCAGAAAAAACACACAGAGGGAGAGGAGTTGCTCTGCTGGGAATCTTGGTTACCAGAATCATTAAATGTTTCTCATAATGTTTAATGTGAATGTGAAAGGACCATTTACATAAAGCTTATTCATGTTTGAGATGAGGGAGGTGTATCTCTTTATTTGATCATAATATATCCCACACAGCGTGTAAATCCACGGGCATAATATACCCTAGAAGATATAAAATTTGAAACAAAATGCAACTCTCCCCAGGAACTCTTATTTTTAAGATAAAAATTGTCCCTCATGTTTGTGAGTCACTGTATAGCGTAAAAGTTTCAAAAAATAATTCAGTTCTGTGATCTTGCATTCTGAAAGTGTGAATTCTAGAGCTGAACCAAGCAACCACTTCAGGGTGCATGCAGTGGTTAAACAGCAAAAGTATATCCATCACAGTTCAAAGAGAATGACAGATTCTTGGAGCAGAGCCCTATAGATTTCTAACAGTAAGCTGCACATTTCACATTTAACTTCAAAACCAATTTAACAATAAATATTTTAGAAAGTGCTGCCAATATTGTCCTTCCAAGTTATTAACCACAGTAAATTGTGTAGATATCTTCAAAAGGGTAGGGAAATATAAATAATTATTCTCTCAAGCGCACTATATATTAATGGCTAAAAAGTGTTATACTAAAATATTTACAAATAAAATGATAGATGATTATGTTTAGTGAAAATATGAGGTATTAACTTCAAAAGTATATATAATTATTATTCTGATTTATGTTAGGGTATGGGTTAACTGCATGCTATGCAAATTAAGACATTATATTCAGTGTTTATGTAATTGTGTAGTATTTCCTTGAAAATTACAGTGAAAATGGCTATAATTAAATAAATGCTCTCTTCAATTACTGTAAAGTCTCGTAATCTTTTTACTTCAGTATACAAAGGCCTATTGCAACATTCTCACCAGAGTTAGCCACTCACGACAATGATACACATTGTCCGTGGTCTATTAAATTAAATGATCATACATTAGTCCACAAATCTGCAATAAACAGTGACTTTGCCAATGCATGTGCCTACTATCATAAGGAACAGAATTGTCTCTTGCATTACATTTAGACTTTTGATGTGACACTCTTTCAGATATTTCCAAACATGAAAAGAACTCTGAGTTATTTTTATAATCAGATGATCTATATTCCATTTGCTCATACATTCCCAATGATGTTGAAGAAGCAGCTACATCTGGATTCATTTTCACACTATTTGATGTATTTTCAAAAGGAAAGCTGGTTGAATAAAATAATGAATCAACTTAAAGTCCAGCCTTATTGCAAACAGCTGACTTGCAAACCTGTGCCAGTGGAGAATGTTCTATGTGCAGTTTGTACCATTTACTTTCATTTTCTTTATAGATGCATTCTCTTTCCCTTCTGGAAAAGAATGCTAAACAATTATTGTTTTAAAATTCAGAACAAATGAACGTCACTCAGTTCTGCTAGGGTATTACCCTGAAACATCACAAATGAACACATTCAGCATTAATTATCTTTGAATTTCCAAAGTCTGTAATGTCCCCACCCACTTAGCTTCCATCACCGCCGTTCCCTTCCTCCCTGGATGGCAAAGACGAGGCTCTACTTTGCTTTTTTTACTTTACTTTAACTACAACTGTCTGCTATTCTGGCCTTCTCTGACTACAGCTATAATGATATTAGACACGGAGAGGACTTCAGAACTCATTTTTTCCACTTACCTTGTTTCATAGATGAAGAATATGTCATTAATTTGTTGTGCACCCTCAGTGGAAGGTAGCAGAGCAAGATCTGGGATCATACTACTCTCACCCAAATGCTCCACTTTTTGTTTATGTGCAGTGGGTTAACACTTACATTTACTTCTCCACGCATTGCTTGAGATAACTCATCTGTAGTTCTCCTTGAGGGGTTTTATGCATTCTGGATCACTTTCTTTACTTTGTTGAATCATGTCATATCTCATGGCGTGCATTATGAGCAGGACATATGTTTTGATTTTTATTTTCTTCTTTAAGTAAATGCTATCCACAATAGACTTATACTCTTCCCCTCCCCATCTTCTGAGTGTCATGCATTTTTTTTATTTCATCACCTACTACTCTAGAATGCCATTGTTCACTTAGGTTCCCCTAAGAGGCAAATACTAACTTAACGGTGTGTTCAGGGTCTAGGAAGCACTCTTAATCTGTTTGCTGGCGTGGTGCAAGAATTCATTTACAGACATGGATATAGATAATTATACTTTTTTAAAAAAATAACTTGTTTCTTTTAAGTGTGAGTGTGCATGAGTGTTTATGTTTTCACATATGTGGGATACTCACAAGCATGCACACATATGGAATCAAGAAACCACCCTTCTTTTTTAGATGCTGGTCTCTCACTGAGACCTGGGAGTTTCCAATTCAGGCAAGGTGGCTTACCAGCCAGTCCCAGAGATCATCCTGTCTCCACATCACCTCCACAACCCCCCAGTGCTGGAATCACAAGCATAGGGTGATGGAGACTGGGTTTGGATCTCCTTGCTTGCTTGCATAATAAACATTTTGCTGACTGAACCATCTCTTTAGTCCATTTTCCTTTTTCTTTTCTTGCATCTACTTCAGAATCCTCAACTCAGCACCCTATAGAACAGCAGATAATTGGACTTTTATGGGTGCCTGCTGGTGGGGGTGACTTGAGTGTTGTCACTTGCCCCTGAAGCTACCTTTCAGCATTATTTCAGGGACTGCAACTGCAGACGAAGCATAAGTTTGGAAGAACTGTGAAGTAGCTATTGGAAGACATTTTATTCAGGGAACCGCCATAGTCAGGCATGTTGTAGGTTAGGTAGGAAGAGCTACTGCAAGAGACTTTGATGGAAGTGATAAGAGCAGCATTGTGTCTCATGACAATTTCCAAGTCTCAGAGAAGCAGATAGATGGCATTGGAAACATTTCTTCTCTGCTTGGCAAACTTGGCTGGGTTGAGATGCAGCAGGGACATTCCCATCAACCCCTTATCTCCTTGAAGAAAGTCCTTCAGCAAACTCATGTGCCATGCCATTTGAAATGCTGAGAGAACGTCAAATTTTGTGAGAGACGGCCAGAATGAAAACAGGTTTTCATCAAGCCTTGCTTAATATTCCCCAGTCTCTTCATCTGTGGAATAAAAACAGTAAGCATCCAGATTTAGGGTTATTAGAAATCAACCTTTATTAGTTCTTCCGCTGCATCATTAGTGAAATGCAGAGGATCATAACATTGTTAATGATACTATATGAGTGACTTCTATTACTTGCAGTTTTTTTACATGTGATCAAACTGAAGTGGAGAAAATATACCTCACTTGTCCACCACCATACAGCAAAGGCAGCACACAGCTGGGCTGTTAACCAAATCTGTGTGACTCCAAGTCCCTAACAAGTGTAGTAGTAGTTTTCTTTTCTTTTATTAATAATGTTTGAATACATTCTTTTCTCATTTTACATAGCTATCCTCATTACCTAGCTTCTCAGGCGTCATGGACTATAGGCTGGTTATCCTTTGCTTTACATCTAATATCCACTTGTCCATGAGTACATACCATCTTTGTCTTTCTGGGTCTGGGTTACCTCACTCAGGATGGTTTCTCTATAGTTCCATCCCTTTGCATGCAAATTTCAAAATGTATTTTTTTTTACTGTTGTTTAGTACTCTATCATGTAAATGTACCATATTTTCTTTATTTTTCAAATGCAGGGCACCTAAGCTCTTTCCAGTTTCTGACTATTATGAATAATGCTGCTGTGAACACAGTCGAGCAAATTTTTTGTGGTATGATTGAGCATCCTTTGGGTATATGCCCAAGAGTAGTATTGCTGGATCTTGAGGTAGATCGATTCCCAATTTTCTGAGAAACCTCCACACTGATTTCCAAAGTGGCTGTACAAGTTTCCACTCCCACCAGCAATGGAGGAGTACACCCCTTATTCAGCATCTTCTTCAGCATAAGCTGTCATTGATGGCTTTGATCTTAGCTACTCTGACAGGTGTAAGAAAGCTTCTCAGAGTCATTTTGATTTGCATTTCCCTGATGCCTCTGGTCGCTGAGCAATTCCTTAGGCATCTTTCAGCCATTTGCAATTCTTCTGTTGAGAATTCTCTTTTAGTTCTGTATCTCATTTCCTGATTAAATTATTTGGTAATTTGGTTTTTTTTCCTTGAGTTTTTTTTTTTTTTAAATCAGAAGGGAGATTCTCAGTGATCCCTCATGAAATCCTGAGTTCACATCCTGAAAATTCCTCTCTTTATTCTCCAAGCAGTCTTATATATCAAAACATAAACTGAGGGGGGAAATCATTAGCATTCTGTCTCCTAGGTAACCAGGTGAATGGGTTTTTGTCTTGTCCACAACTGCTTGTGCTTTCTTTTTTTTTATTTACCCAAAATTTCTACCTCCTCTCCTCCTCCCATTTCCCTCCCAATCCCCCCTCCACTTCCCCTCCTTCTCCAGTCCTAAGAGAAGTCAGGGTGCCCTGCCCTGTGGGAAGTCCAAGGCCCTTCCACCTCTATCCAGGCCTAGGAAGGTGTGCATCCAAACAGACTAGTAATATGGGTTAACTTAAAATATAAGAGCTAGTTAGTGAACAGCCTGAGCTAATAGCCGAGCACATATATTTTATATTAAGCCTCTGTGTAGTATTTTAGAAAGTGGCTAGTGGGTATTTGGGAACAGGGTGTTGGGATAAGTAACTTCAATTTACATAATCTTATTAACTTTATATCCAAACCATAAATTTTTAATTTTTAAAGCTTATTTTTTAGATTTAAAAAAGATACATATTATATTAGTTATGATTCACTAGAGTAGAAGAACTTATAGACTGAATCACACACACACACACACACACACACATATATAATTTATTTGAACTGATTTACAGGCTGTGGTAGTTCAGCTAACTCAACAATGCCTCGCTGTAAACCAAAAGTCTAAAAATCCAGAAGTTTTTCAGTCTTTGAGGCTGGATATCTCAGCTTGTCTTCAGTAGATTCTGGGATTCCAACGAAGTAGGCTCCAATGCTACTGAAGGAATGAACTTGCTAGAAAAGACAGAACAAACTGGAAAAGAGCAAAAGCCTCTTTTTTCCATGCTTTATATAGACTTCTAGCAGAAGATGTGACCCAGATTAAAGACTTGTGTTTTCCTACCTCAAGATTTGAATTAGAAGTGAACCTTTCTACTTCAAATTAAGTAAAAAAAAAAAAAAAAAAAAAAAAAAAAAAAAACTCTCACTGGCATGTCTTCCATTTTTTGGTTATTTTAATTAATTCCATATGTAGTTAATTTGACAATCAAGAATGGTCATCACACATGTGTGAATGTTTTGACTGCGTGTGTACCCAAGGACCATTTAAGTCAGAAGAGGGCATTAAGTACCTAGAAATTGGAATTACAGTTGTTTGTGACCTACTATGTGAGTCCTCTGCAAAGGGTAACATGAATTATTCACTACTGAGAATTCTTTCCAGTCCCACATAACATTTTTAAATTTTAACCTTTTTTTTCTTTTTTTTATTTATTAAAGATTTCTGTCTCTTCCCCACCGCCACCTCCCCTTTCCCTCCCCCTCCCCCAATCAAGTCCCCCTCCCTCATCAGCCCAAAGAGCAATCAGGGTTCTCTGCCCTGTGGGAAGTCCAAGGACCACCCTCCTCCATCCAGGTCTAGTAAGGTGAGCATCCAAACTGTCTAGGCTCCCACAAAGCCAATACGTGCAGTAGGATCAAAAACCCATTGCCATTGTTCTTGAGGTCTCAGTAGTCCTCATTGTCCGCTATGTTCAGTGAGACCGGTTTTAACCCAGGCTTTTTCAGACCCAGGCCAGCTGGCCTTGGTGAGTTCCCGATAGAACATCCCCATTGTCTCAGTGTATGGGTGCACCCTCGTGGTCCTGAGTTTCTTGCTCGTGCTCTCTCTCCTTCTGCTCCTGATTTGGACCTTGAGATTTCCGTCCGGTGCTCCATTATCACCAAAAACTTAGGGCCATTTATAATGCAAAATATATTCAATTCAGTTTCAAAAGTCCCCATAGTTTTTAATAAGTTCATCATTGTTTAAAGGTACAAATTCAGACTCTCTTCTAAGGTTCAGGCAACCTCTTAACTGTGAGCCCTCTACAATAAAAGTCAAATTGCAAATTGCAGTTTATAATGGCATAGAATAAATATTCCTATTTAAAAAGAAATGTATGGGGACATAGGAAGCAAAGATCTGACCAAAGCAAAACCAAAATTCAGCAAAGAAAATTCTTGCACTCTGTCTCAGGCATCTGGGACTTGTGACGGAGTCTTCTGGGCTCCAAGTACCTTAGGTCTCCCTATTCTTCCTACTCTGCTGCCTTTAGCTCTCATCGATTCTCTCCTCGGCCAGTTACATTCAGTGCTTGCATCTTTCTTCAGTAAATGTCTCATTTACTGCATGTATCTCTAGCATCCAGGGATCTCCGTATACTTAAATTCACAGCTTTGTATACCAGCCTCCAAGGGAGTCTCTTTCCAGGAATTCAGACTTCGACACATGTTACCTGAACCCAGCAGCTCTCTAGATCCATGGACCCATCAATCCTGCATCTTTTTTTTCCCTTCCAAATCCTATGCCCTGTGACTAGCAGAGTCAGATTCTCTAGCCTGGGATGTAGCTTAGTGCCCTTGTACTACCTCTCTAATAGCCTATGTTTGCCTTCCAGGCTGACCTTGGCAAAATACTTCTTTAAGTGGTTATTTTTTTAGAAGGAAACTCCTTGAGTTTAGGTTATTCCTCAAAGGCATGCAGAGAAACTTATTTACTTGGTGGTTATAGATTTTGTCAAGTTGCTAATTAATACTAGTCTTCACTCAGTAAGAAATAATGAGCAGTATAACTGAAGTAAACACAATCTTCACAGATGTAGGCAATCTTTCAATGAATGAGATTACTCAGCATCATTTGGGTTATGTACTTTCTGTGATTCTCTGAGATCATAGCCAAGGGATGACTAAGTGGGACATACCTCAGGTGCTGGTTGGCTCCTGGTTTACACAAGTTACCCACATTGTAGCTCTATTGCAAAGTTCTTAACTCTATTTCGCCTTTCCTCAACCTCAATATAAGTAATATGAACTCACAATAAATGGTCATGTCACATCAACGTGGGTTTAAAATTCAGAAATCTGTTTCCATTCTGGACTTCAGTTCAAAGTGAAAACAGTATTGGGCTCCCCAATGGAAGTGTTAGTTAAAGGAATTGTACGATAATAATAATAATCACCACAAAAGCTGTATTCAGAGGAACCAAAACTGTTGTTCAGGTGATAAAATATTTATATATATATATACATATATATATTTCATAACATAATTTCTCCTGAATATAATCTAATTGATCCTGATGGTAGCTTTGCCAGTAAGACATGTCATAATAAATATCCACTTACAGGAACAGACTGTTAAAGCAGCCTGCTTTGTAATATAGCAGTTTAACTGTAATGACTATTCTTATGTAGGAGGACTTTGGAGATTGGAAAAAGTGCAAGGGCAGGCTGTATATTTTTATTCATTCTTAATCGAAACTTTGGAAAGTTCTTGAAGAGTTGGGTTCCGTGGTATTTCATTGTATGTTTATATATTATCAAATTATCATAAAATAAAATTGGAGACTTAATCCATGTTATGATTTAAATATGAAACACCTGCAGTTGCTTCCAAGCCAGAGTGGGGTTTGGGAGGGCTGTGGAATCTCTAGGAATGCAGCACCTAACTGGAGGAAATAGCCACTGAGCACACGACTATGGCACTTATATCAGGTCCTCGGTGCTCTACTATCTTTGCTTTCTGTCCTCCATGAAATAAATAGAGTCGTCCCCCACATACTCTGAATTTCTCTTGCATGGACTCAGCACCACTGGAACTGAGGAGGCGAGCGGGAAGTCTCTGAAGCCATGAGTAAGGATTACAGTTATGCATCTCTTAAATTGTTTCTGCAAGGTGATTTGGCCACAGCTATTAAAATGCAACTATTAAACCTAGAAGTTACACTTGTATTTAAAAGTGCTTGGGAGGAAAAGATTGTTCTAATTGATATATATTAATTGGAATAAAATTATGATATATTCCTTAGCCAATATTTATCCTCAAGGTTGTAATAGTTAACAGCCACCTTCAGAAAATCCAGTAAAGGCTAGTTAAATAGCACATGGTCGGTTAAGAAAATAGGCCCTTTTTATATAGGGTATTAATACAGAAGAGAAACATTTTTAATCTCTTATATATGTGTCTTAAAGACTAACATTTGAATCGGGCATTGTAAGTAATAATTTGATCATAAATACTAGACTCGTTATGTGGATTGAGCAATTCTAATTAATGCTTCAGACCAGAAGTGTGTACTTTGATTTTTTTTAAACTTTGAAATATTTACATAAATATTAACAATCTTAGTGGTCATGCTCAAATTCAACCCCAAAATTTACTTCTACTTCAAAGATACATTCTGCATGTCTTCAATACTTGAGTGTGTCTGTGTGTTTTTAAAATCTCATGTACTGGATTTATGTTATGCAGTATTTCCTGTGTGCCTACAAACTGTGATCTGAGATCAGGTCTGAAACTGTCCACTGGAGACAGACCAGCCTTCAAAGGGGTTTGGACCTTCTATTACTTTAGTCATCAGGTTTTGAAACTGAGGATATTCAATCTGTATCCACAAATACAAAAGCCAGCAGTTTCTATTTACCAACTGGACGTGCACACGAATCTGTGTTTATCACCTTGCTTTCCTATACATAGTAGACTGAGTCTTACAAGTGGCTTCGTATAAAACAGGGTTTTTTTGTGGTGGCCCATGCCTATAATCCAGCAATCAGGAGTCGTGGGAAGGTGGATCAGTGATTCAAGGCCAGTCTGGAGCTACACAGAGAAACCCTGTTTCAAAACAAAACACAGAAACAGCTAGACCTGACTAAAGAAAAAAAAAATGTCTTAGTTGTTCTGATTTTGGAAGCCCTGAGAAGATCCTTGTGGAGACTTTGAACTTACACATACTGTCAAAAGAACTTTGTTTTGTATCTTTTTGAAACCAACATAAGATTGATTATATAGACCACCAGGAATGAAGAACCCCTTGTCAGTCACAGCAGCTGTTTTTATAGGGTGTTCTCAGAGGTTGATAGAATTGTCTGTTTCTGGTCCCACACCCCAAATCTGTAGCTTCATGAAACTAGAACACAAGCCACACCACGACATTGAAATGACACCCTGGCATAGGGAAGAGCACTGAGCAGAGAATTAAGAGAAATGATTCTTGCCGTCGTTGCAAAACAAACTGCATATAGCACCAGGATAGGCCGTTCCAACGGCGCCACACAATGATGGGGTGAATGGAGACAGAAGCTCGTCAGAGGCGCATCAATGGGATCCTTCCTGCTCTGGCCCCAGAGCGCTCTCACAGCAACAGGTTAGGCAATTGTGCCCTGTAGTTCTTATCCTCATCTTTTTATATTTCCCCAGAATCTCAGGCCTCTTCAATACAAACTGATTCTGTAGGTCACCCGGATCATCTTCCAGGTTATTCGAGATTGAAATGTCTACACTCACCGGAGTTCTTATCACGTTCTGGGTGATGGTCTGAGCCGAACTCCCCACAAATCCATAAGACAGTTTAAATGAATGTGTTTTTATTAATAAAAGCTCAACCTCATACCGATAGGTCACATAAGCAAAATGTTTATACAGCGTTCCACTTCCTCCCAAACCTTATGGTACATGGTGAGATCTCAGCGTCTTCTTGACAGACATGGAACTGCTAAAGGTCACAATTATTTCTTACATTGTAAATAACATAATTTTTTCACATCATCTATCCACAGAAGTTTAACATGAGACAGTATTTTATATTGTTGAGCACAGATAGTAAGAATTTAAAGCCTCCTCCGTGAGTGGGAAGGCTCATTTCTGAGGAAGTGATGGGAAAGAGAGTCAACGGGACTTGGCGGACTCCTAGGAGGACATATTGGAAAGTTCGTTGGTCAGTGGCAATATATCCACCACCTGATTAAATGAGAGAGTTCTCCCATGTTGGGGATGTGACAGGGCTCTCCATTCCCAATGTTGTCATATGCAAGGGAGCATAGAAGGAACTCTGTGCCTTTTCACAACATTTTTAAAAGAGAAATTAAAAGGTAACATACCTTTTACTGAACATCTGTTTCAATGTGTTAGCACTTGGGAACAAAGAGGCAGAAGCTGTGGGATCACGGTGGTCTTTCCAGGAAGGCTTATCTGCAGCACGCAGCCCCAGCTCCGGCTCAGTTTCTCACACATGCCTTGTCCATCCAGCAGCAGTATTTCTTGGTCTTTTGCCCTTGATATTTGAGATTCATTTTCCTGTTAAAATGAAATACTGTGCCTTATAATAGAGCCATATATCTCCCTCTCAAAATATTTGAACAACAAAATGGGATTAAAACCGCATTGGCAAGTGTGGGTTCTAATGATTTTTTACCTACCGAGGGCTAGTCATGTGGATGTTGTGTGCATCATTTCAGATGATGTTTGCGGAAAGAGAAACCGATTACTGGCCAAGATCTACATTATGTCATCTGCTCTACTCTATAAACACATACCATCCAGATGTAAGTTATAGGCTGTGGTTAGCTAATTAAGTTTGATGCAAATACACATACGTGCACAACTCATTTTAAGGGGATTAAATCTAAGTGCTCTATTTTCATGACATAGGCTTTTGGAACACCTCATCATGGCAGTGCTGAATGGTCTCATTTCTTCTTAGGAACATTTGGAAGGCTGTATGCAAAGCTAATTTTTGAGAGGAATTGCACTAACTCTGTCACATAGTGTGAGACAACCTGTCCAAAGTGCTAATCTTTGTTATAAATAAGTATGGCCCAGTTGTGGTTGTTGCCAAAATGTTTTTATTTAAAATCTGGCATTACAAACTGCTTTAAACTCACTTATTGTAAGAATAAAAGAAAATAGTAAACATAACCATAATATTAACCCAGCAGCAAATAATTTAGATATAAATCTATGGGTAAAAGACCTTTCCACTTTGGGAATTTTTTGGGGGGTTATAGTTTATTTAGTGGATTATGGAATAGAAAAGAAGGGAGAGAAGGGGAGAAGGAGGAAAAAGAGAGAGAGGGAGAAAGAAGGGAAAAGAGAGAGGGAGTCGGGATTTTTTGTTTTTTAAACCATCGTTTTGAATGGAGGAAACACTCATGTGCTTCATCTGACTCTTGTCCATGGTCACAATTTTTCAAATCTTCCTCCTTCTGAGATCTAACCTGCTTTTCAGGGGTGCAGCATAAAGCCAAATGCAAATTTATACTTCCTAGCATCCATGTAGCCACAGGTGGTCATGATAATTCTAGGCAGTGAATGAAGGTAGAAGTTTCTGGCAGGAATTCCCCAGAGAGGCTTGATTCCATTGGTGTATAACCCTTTCCCCCCAAAATGCAAGATATATAGAATTCATCTTCTAACTGTGAGGGAGTAGCCATGCCTTGAAATACTGCAATGGCCATGGAACAGGAAGTTAGGAAGGGCCGACATTACTATTGAAATTACAGAATCACCCACATCAGTGGGGCCCAGCCCATTCTGGGAGCCTCACTTTACCAAAAAAGAATTATTCAGTGAGTCTCTGTAATCTGGACATTTTATAAAAGAAACTCAAAATGCATTTTTAAAGAACAGTATCAATTATGGCTGTTGACTGATGTTTATTGTTTGCTA
The DNA here is from genome assembly GCF_014885135.2 of Alexandromys fortis. NCBI lineage: Eukaryota > Metazoa > Chordata > Mammalia > Rodentia > Cricetidae > Alexandromys > Alexandromys fortis. Next base: position 9,377,339 of record NW_026067923.1, read on the forward strand.
GATTTTAAAGTAAATTAAAAGTTTTCCATTAATAGTTTATGAAAAAATATGTGTCCAAGTGACTGATACCCAAAAAAAGTCCTTTTACCACACACACTCTAGACCTCGAGCAGTATAAAGATTACTGTAAGGATTGCTACTGGAATTCAGTGCTAATATAGAAGTAACTGAATAAAAAACATCAAGTTTATCACATTCAACTCTTAGTCTCATTAAAAAGCCTAGAAGTTTAATGAAAAAATTGATGTTATGTGCATATATGTATTTAATTCAAACATACTTTGTTCAAAGTCTCCTTTGAGAAATGATTGGACATTATTATAAAGTGGAGGAAAAGCATTTATCCTATATGGACATAATCATCGCATGTTATACAGCTTGCTTCAAGATTAAAATATGTATGAACAAAGGCTACAAACTAAATGAATTATTAATATTTCCATCTAATTTAAAAGCTTTTATTTATATGTGTTCTGTAATTCACACTCTCCATAAGGATTATATATCGTTTTGCTCTTTTTGTGTGATTTCCTAGCTTAGATGGGATTGTGTTTGTTTTATATTTCATTGATAAAAAGTGATTTGTTATTAAAAATAGAGTCATAAGCTTGAGCTTGAAACCAGGCAAACATAACTATGACTGAGCAAATAAGATCCATAGGGATAAATATACTTCTGTCAAATTATATCTCAATAAAAACTTGTGCAATTCATGTGACTATTTTCTTTATTTTCATACTGGCATTCTGAAATACCTTTATATCTTTTCTTGAGGCTCCCCATTAATCAGATACCAAAGAACCATCAGGAAGTTTGACTGATTAATAAAAACAATAAAACCCTGAATGGGTAAAAAGACAGCATGTTTAAAAGCCAAAAGGTTGTTAAACAAACTTCACTGTCATGCCCGGGATGAGTTGTCTCCCTTTGAATTGTTAACTAGGGAAGCCACTGAGCTCCCAAACCCTTAGCCACAATAGTTGTTGTTGATTGCACACCAGAAATAGATGGTAAGACTCTATTTCTGAAGGCGTTGCATACTTTGATTAGAGAACATGGAGAAAGCAAGTTTGGAATGAGCTGGCTTCTCCAGCTCTGCTTGCTGGCATTTGTAGTGTTGGCTGAAGAGAATTATCACCAATAACTCCTATTATCTTTGTGTTAGACAATATGTGTCTGCTGGTGTAACAGTGACATATTGTTATTGGAGTAACCAACTATTTAAAGTCTACTCCACAAGGAGATACACATATTTGTTATTATAATCAAGACAAAAACTTGTGGCTATTAGGATTAGGGGTCTATTTCCCCATTGTGGAAACTATTGCTGTTATTTTGCTAAATGGATAAAATGTCAAAATGTTTTCTGGATATTTGTTTATGTTTATGCGAGTGATGCTCATGTTCATGTCCAGCTAGGCTTCTTTTTGCAATTAGTGAAAGTTTCTGTGTACCTCCACCCATAAAAGTGTTGAGAATAAGTGAGAGTTTCTGTGGCATAATGGTCCAATGCTCTGCCTTAAATGGGAGAAAACAATAGATGTATCATCACCTCTGATTTTCAGGGAGCATCAGGTAAGTAGTGGTGAAAAGAATCCAAAAGCCAGAAGAAGAGATAGAGTAATTTTGTTCTTCAAGTATGACATTGTCATTGCTATGTTGAAAACAAAACATCTATGATCACACATATGAAATCTTCACAAGATTGGACCCACAAGACTCTCTCACAGAACGGGTGGGGTACTCAATGCTCACAGAGATAAATATCATTAACAATTGCTGGCTGGAGTGTTGGAGGGTACCCTTCTTCAATGGTGTAGCTACTTCTGTAAGCAACCCCAGGAGAGTTAATACTGACCAAGCTAGACTTGGGTGGAACTACTCTTTCACTCTGTAATTGCCTTGTCTGTCTTTCTTGCATCACTATAAACAGAACTGATAAAAGAATACCCACAACATAATTTTAGGTAAAAAATTTAAAGATTCACAAAGCAAAACTCTTTTTTAAAATTTGTTATTTATTTTAATTTATTTATTTCTTTATTAATTAATTAAAGATTTCTGTCTCTTCCCCACCGCCGCCTCCCCTTTCCCTCCCCCTCCTCCAATCAAGTCCCCCTCCCTCATCAGCCCAAAGAGCAATCAGGGTTCCCTGACCTGTGGGAAGTCCAAGGACCACCCACCTCCATCCAGGCCTAGTAAGGTGAACATCCAAACTGCCTAGGCTCCCACAAAACCAATAGGTGCAGTAGGATCAAAAACCCATTGCCATTGTTCTTGAGGTCTCAGTAGTCCTCATTGTCCACTATGTTCAGCGAGACCGGTTTTTTCAGACCCAGGCCAGCTGGCCTTGGTGAGTTCCCGATAGAACATCCCCATTGTCTCAGTGTGTGGGTGCCCCCCTCGTGGTCCTGAGTTCCTTGCTCATGCTCAATCTCCTTGTGCTCCTGATTTGGACCTTGAGATTTCAGTCCGGTGCTCCAATGTTCATAGCAGCATTGTTTGTAATAGCCAGAACCTGGAAACAACCTAGATGCCCTACAAATGAAGAATGGATGAAGAAAATATGGAATATATACATATTAGAGTACTACTCAGCAGTAAAAAACAAGGACTTTGAAGTTTGCAGGAAAATGGATGGAAAGAGAAAACACTATCCTGAGTGAGGTAAGCCAGACCCAAAAAGAGGAACATGGGATGTACTCACTCATATTTGGTTTCTAGGCATAAATAAAGGACATTGAGCCTATAATTCGGGTTCTTAGAGAAGCTAAATAAGAAGGAGAACCCAAAAAAACATATAGGCATCCTCCTGAATATTAACCTTCATTAGGCGATGAAAGGAGACAGAGACAAAGCAAAAATCTTACACCAAGTCAAGATTTAACTTGTTCTTGAAAACGGAATGTTGTCTTTTATTTAATTTCTTACGCATATTCTTACATTTAAAAATATAATAAAAAACAACTAGCTAGTTTCAGGCATCTTGCAAGTCTTAAAATTTTCCCTAATATTAGAGAGAATCTAATAATACTATTCTGCTAAATGGACATAGGGTTAAATTGCCCCTAAATACTTACCTTTCTACCCTTAGATTAGTATATTTCTCAACCCTCAATGATAGAAAATGATTATTATAGAAAATATCATAGTTTTGAAAACCATCTTCTTAAATATATTAAACATACATTTCTGTATAGGGTCCCCCAGTTAATTTTAGTTTAGGCACAGAGAAGATGTCACACTAAAAATTGTCTGCCGGAGACTCATCATCAATTCTTCATCGTGTATCAGCAAAAGTGTGCCCTACTGCCTGATACTTTAGCACTTTTAAGGAAAATGCACCTCTGGTTCTTGAAAGTTGTCCAAAAATGCTAACAAAGTAAAGAATATGTTTCCATAACATTGACAGTTTTACAGTGTTACAAAAATCCCCTTAGATGTGTGCCTCCCTGGATCTCTCTTTGGAAGACCAAAGATACAAAACTGTGATGTCAGACTATATTAGGATAGCATAAATATTTTCTAACAAAGTAAACAAGAGCTTTAAAAAGATGACTGCAGAGTTTCTGACGGTGCCTTCATTTTTCCCAGATGGCAAATGTCTTCAGGAGATAGAACTTGGGATTATTCTTGCAAATGATTTTTCCTAGCGCTTCATAAAACTTAGTTTTGTGGAAGAGATCAGTGCTAGCTAATCCACATGTGGACATATGGAAAATTGAAACTGTCTGAAGCTGGCTGTGTTTTAATGGAGGAGTTGCTTATTCTGCATAAAGAGATAAAATTTATCAAGAGTTATTCCATGAGCGCAGGAACCATTCCACAAAACTTACTTGCAAAGCTCTGTATTCTGTCATAGGTTTTTAAAATGTATAGCACTAAAAGACCTAGTTTCATAAAACTATGTCATATCTTTAGGACTTAAATGAAATTTCTGTGAATTTTGGAGCAGTCATGTACAATAGAGAAACGAGATCAACACAGACTATGTAGGAGGTGAACCCCAACCTCCACTCTTTTATTGTTTCTCTCTCGGCCTGAGAATCCTATACAATAAAAGTACTTCCAGAGGCATTACCATCCCTGACTTCAAGCTCTATTACAGAGCTACAGTAATGAAAACTGCTTGGTATTGGCATAAAAACAGAGATGTTGACCAATGGAATCGAATCGAAGACCCAGATATTAATCCAGAAACCTATGAACACCTGATTTTCGACAAAGGAGCTAAAAGTATACAATGGAAGAAAGCATCTTCAACATATGGTGCTGGCATAACTGGATGTCAACTTGTAGAAGAATGAAAATAGATACATATCTATCACCATGCACGAAACTCAAGTCCAAATGGGTTAAAGACCTCAATATCAATCTGAACACACTGAACCTGATAGAAGAGAAAGTGGGAAGTAGTCTACAATACATGGGCACAGGAGACCACTATCTATGTAGAACCCCAGTAGCACAGACAATAAAATCTCAGTATTTCTGCTGAGTTCTGTCTTTTTCCCAAGATGTAAATACTACCTGGCTTTTTTTCTCCAGGTAAATCTATGGGGAGATATATATATATCTCCCCATATACATATATATGTATATATACACACACGTGTGTGTACATACATAGGTATGTATTATATGTGCATACATGTACACATATACATTCATATGTACATATGTATGTGTCTGCATGTAACATGTGTACATTAATAGTGTGTACAGTAATAGAAAGATACAAAGACTACATATGCTAATCTCCTGTTTCTCTTAATTTTTCTAAAATAAAAACTTCTTGAAACCTATATAAAAATACATATATTTTAAAGTTTTATATAATACATTAAATTTACTAGCAAGATTGGAGGAAGGTAAAACAGACTATCATTAAGCCATGATACACACACACACACACACACACACACACATATATATATATATATATTAAGCAAATGCACATTAAAACAACTTCTCCCCAGTCAGAATGGCTCTCATCAACACATATGACAACAAACGATGGAGAGGATGGGAGAAAAGGAAACATTTCTTCACTTTTGTGAGGGATGCCAACTAATGCAGGCATGGTGAAAATCAATTTGGAGATTTTTTAAAGTGTTGAAAATAAATTTACCATATGTCCCAGTTATTTCACTCCTGGTATATATGCCCAGAAAACTCCATACCCTACTGTAGAGATATGTGCATCTTGATACTAGTGAATTATTCACTTCAGTAATGAATTGGAATAAACTTAGCTGTCCATCAAACGGGTGAATGGATAACAAAAATTTGGTGTATGCATAAAATGGAATACTACTCAACTATAAAGAAAAATAAAGTTAAAATTTTGAAGAAAAGTAGATAGACTTAGAATATATAATATTAAGTAAGGTCACAAAATTTAAAAAAAGAAGAACATATATTCTCTCTTGTATGTAGAACCTAGCCAGTAATAAATGTTTATATGTAATATATGTAATTAAATGTTCATGCGGATTGAGTATAACATGGAAGAGAACAAGGCATGCTAAATATAAGAGATGTGGGGAGACGACTAAGGATTTAGAGTACTTCCTGCTCTAGCAGAGGAGCCATGTAAATTCCCAGCATGCACATATTGGTTCTCAACCATTTTAACTTCAGTTCCTGGAGATCCAGTGCCCTTCTTTGACATCTGCAGGCACCAAGCACACATTTGTTACATATACATGCCTGAAGGCAAAATATAAACATAAAATCAAATCTAACTTCCAAATTTAAAAATATATAACAGACTGAGGAAGGATTCAATTCAGATAATAGACACCGTTTATAAAAGATGATATGAAGAAAACTCGTTTTCTAGTTCTAACCTGCTATGTCTTTTGAGGGTGGTAGATGAGTGCATAAAATATATTCAACAATGAAAATATGAACTTTAATGTGAAGCTCCATTTTGTATACCTATTCTAACTATATAGAAGTCCGTTGGGTTGTATGGATATGGGTGTCTGTTTAATTTCGGTGTGTGATGTTTTTATTTATTTGAGTGTTTTTAAGTGGTAAAGCTTATAAAATTAAAAAATAAACATTAAGATGCAACAAAAACTCACAGTAAATTCATGCTTGATAGCAAAGGTGACATACCATTTCAATAAAAAGGAAAAGCTGTGTTTCTAGCTTCATAAATGTAGATGAAAACAATCCTAAGATGTCTCCATGAGACTCTCTTATTGTTCTTTGCCTTGATGCTCCACAGTACACATGGGCACTATTTCTTAGCTCATTTCTTAGCTTATGTTTAAAATCTATTGCTCAGTAAATGTGTTCTTCAGCTATCATGGGTCCCAGAGGTATACAGGAATTATGCAAACGTGATACCAAGGAGGAAATGCTTACATACACACTTGGGATTGTATGAATGTTGACTGACCATCAATAAATTTCAGCTGGTTGGCGCTGACATTTTTTGAAAATATATATACAGAATAGGAATCAAATGAGTCTAATCCTATCTGATACTGAAATTTGGCCCTGGGGACTCTACGATTTTTAAGATTACTTTGAGAAGTTAAAAGGAAAGCCATTTTCTAAAAAATTTCAGTGTTAAAATACTTAAAAAGAAAATTGGGTTAAATCTGTTGATAAACCTTATTTGGAAGCTTAAATGTGAAACATAGAAGAGGCATAAACAATGAAGGTAAAACAGAGGCACAAACCCTAATAAGGAAGGTCATTACAAAGGACAATTTACATAGATAACAGATAACTTTTAAACCCCATGCAAAGATGAAAAGACAACCTAGAACTGGCTCTAGATTAGAATTCTTTCAGTATCCATGACGTAAACAAATAATAAGCCAGTACTGAGGGCTTTGGGTGTAGAAATGTATTTCTATATGAACACAAATGTGAGTGCACATGTATATATATATATGTGTATATATATATATGTATATGTGTGTGTGTAAAAGATCTATGTGACTGAATATCTTAGATATACAAATATATATGGCTACATACACGATATATATGTTAATATATTCCTTTTTAACAAAGGAGTAAGAAATACTTCCACATGTCCTGTTTTAAATATCTAAGTGGAATAAAGGATTAACTTGAAAAGGCCATAAAAAGTGTTTTGATTCTTTCTTAAGATGTAGAGACAGTTAATTGCATGTGAAGATTTCAGATGCAACAAAATTGGGAGCATAAATCAGCTCAAGATTCAAAGGTAAAGAGCAAGCTAAAACCAACAGTTGTCTGCCTCAGAAACTGCTGCAGATGTTTTAAGCGTTGTTGATGTAATGTTTACTGAGAGATGACTGTGGACTTTAAGTATCTCTAAAATTTTAATTACCAAACTTTAATATACAATTTCTTTGGTAATCTATGCCAAAATCCAGGAACAGGATCCTTTAAAAAATATTTTAGGGCTCACACCTTTAATCCCAGCACTTGGGAGGCAGAGGCAGGTGGATCTCTGTGAGTTCGAGGCTAGCCTGGTTTACAAGAGCTAGTTCCAGAACAGGTTCCAAAGCTATAGAGAAACTCTCTCTCTCTCTCTCTCTCTCTCTCTCTCTCTCTCTCGAGAGAGAGAGAGAGAGAGAGAGAGAGAGAAACTCAAAGAAAAAGAAAAAAAAGGAAGGAAGGAATGAAGGAAGGAAGGAAGGAAAACAAGAAACATCTTAGGATGTTGAACAAAGAGAATAACACTATGTTCTCAGTCTACCACACAAAGAGAAGCTGTTGGCTGACCATATGTGTCTCTAGATCTACCTATCTCAGTCTCTGTGGTGCTCTGAGGCACCACAGTCTTCTACCACAAAACCAGTTCACAGGTCTCAAAGACATACTTGATACCATGCAAGCTTTCACCTGCCCTTCATCTATATTTTTCTTACAGAATATCTTATGGTCAAAAGGTTTTGCATCTAAATTGTGAGCTTAAGACTTCCAAAATTGTATCTTTAATACTAACTTTTTAATTTCAGAATAATATTATCACCTGCTATTTTAGTAAGTAAATTAATATATTATTTCTATCTTTAATGTCATTTCCAAAATAAAATATTTTCCTCTTCATATTTCCATATGCCCAAAACATCAGTAAATCAAGCAGTGGTCCATTTTACTTTCTAAAGCAGAAACCTGTAGGTCATTTCTTTCTTTTATTCATTACCCAAAATTCAGTATCAGTAAAACCTACTTCTTTAAACTCCTGTGCAATGCCCAACCTTTATTTTTAGAGCCATTTGTTCATCTGCTGTTTCTGTCGCCAACCTTGTTCAAACAACCACTGTTTCCCCAAAGTCTGACGTAGTTACTTCCCTTCTCACCCACCGAGTTCTGAATCTGACCTGTATAAAGGATTCGTTAGATAACATCCACTAAAAGCACTGTATGGACTTCCCATTGCATTTGTAATGGAAAGCAAATGCATCGGTATACGCTACTGGACAATGTAAATCATGTATGATTCCGGGGTTCCACTTCTACCACTCTCCCCGTTTTGTTTCCTACTCACACCACTGATTTTCTAAGAGTGCAGTCCTTCCAGGGGCTGGTTCATAATTTTCACATACCTGATTTCATTCTAGTCTTGGGATCTCTGCTCTGATGTCATGCCAGAGGTTTCCTTGAATGTGCTGTTTAAGGAATTTATATGAGTGAATGACTTTCACTATCCTTTTTATTTCCCTATTTCCATTACAGAGTTTACCCCAATATAAAAGGATATAAGAGTTTGCATTTAATTTTTGATGATCTTTCTATCCTTTCTATAGTGTACATCCTCTGGGTATATCTTCATTTCTACAACCAACTTCTCTACCTTGCAGAGAACTTCTCAGAATATGAGAAACATAAAATGGTACATTAGTCATTCGTCACCTTAACCAAAAGACCTGGGAGAATACCTTAAGGAAAGAATGACATTTTTTGACTCATAGTTTCAGAGATCTCAGTCCCTTTGTTCCGTTGCTTCTGGGCCTATGATGGAGTTGATCATCATCACAACCTTGTCCTAGAAGCATGTGGATGAGTAGTGTGGACAACAACAACAACAGGAAGATGACTGAGAGAATGGGGCTAAAGACCAGGTATAACCTTCCATGACACACCCCAGTTGTCCTAATCCCTCCTACGCACAGCCTCTTGAATTTCCACCCTATCTCATAATATCACCACCAGCTGGAGAATAAGCATTCAACATGAGCCACAGGCTCATTTGAGCAATAATGTGGAAGTATTTACTCAGTTGGTATAGTTGTAATTTAGTCAGCTATCAACAAGAAGCGCCTGTCTTGTAGTGTATCTCAGAAAGTTAAGTGACATTGTGTAGATGTTATTATAGGATCTGTAACACGTCAAATACTTCAGGAGTATGATAGCCTCAACAACAACCACCCTTTATCAACAACAGATAAATCTAATGTCCACAGATCTTGGAGTTCTTCTATAATGGTGTAATGGCTTGGCAAGCTAGGACATGAATGACTTTGTATTTTAAACCACTGAAAACCAAAACAAAAAAAATCTCATAACAAAATCATATGAAATTCAAACTTTAGTACACACAAATTTTGTGAAATCTAGACACACCAATATAGGCATTTTGTTTACAAACTTTCTATATGGCTATCTTCATGTTTATGACAACAATATTGGATAGTTATGACAAAAAGCCTCTGATAAAGACTATATCATCGTATAAGAATGGATTATATCAACTAATGCCTATTTCCACATTGAGTACATTGTCTTAACCTCCCTTTGTTGATACCGAAGCTGACAGCAAATAAAATACAATTTTAACTATGAATGCAGTACTCAATATATCCCTCCATGTTATTTAATTTAATTTTCACCATAATTCTGTGAGATAACATTATCAAAAGGTCTCATAGCTCATAACAGACAGAGCCAGCACCCAGAAGAACTTAATCAATTAGAAGCTTGTATTATAGTCCCCTTTATCACAATTAGATTGTTAGGTATGTGCTTATTGAATTTACTTTTCCTATTAATCATATAGATAGATGTTTATCATCAGCTCATAAACAAACTCTTGATGCACTGACAATTCATCTCAAAATGCTTAAAAATAAAAACAATGGAGAAGCCTGCAATACCAGAAATGTACTAAGTGAGGTCTAAAAGCATCCTTGGGAGAAGAATCAATGGCTGATACTCACCTTCAGTAAAGAAGCCTTTTCATCAAAGGTATTTTCTGGTGTGACAAATAAAACCCACCACAAATATATCCCATTGGGTAGTGTGGTATTCAGAAATTTGTATGAACAAGGAGTCAAAAATAATTTTTAAAATTCAATATATTTCTTGAAGTGAAGGAATGGAAATATGTAACTTGTGCTTTTTTTTCAAACCCAGTTGAATCCATTTCCAGGGAGTTTCCAGATTTTGGCCCCAAATGTCCCAGGGAACCATTACTTTTACATCTTAGATACTTACAAGTCTCTTTGCAAAGACAAAGAGCATACCATGTGATCATGTGGAGTTTGCACAGTTCCCGGTCCTCTGCTAATTCCCATGGGGATTAAGTCAACTTTTCTTCATGTCCAATTATCTTGAATGACAGAACATTTTTTTCCTCATCTGTTTGTAAATGAATTATTTCTTCAAGTTTAATCACAACAACAGTAATCTTACAAAGCTTTAGTTTTCATAAAGAAATTGATAAAGCCAGAAATGAATTGAGGAATGCTATAAATCCAGGCTGAAAAAGAACTTCAAATGTTGTCAGGTAGATGTGTTGATTTCTTTTCTTAATTATGGTTTTACATCCCAACCAACGTTTTTCCTTCCTCCACTCTTCCTCATTCCTCCCCTCTCTTTTTCTCTCCTCCCAGAATGTGTTAACTTATAAAAAATAATGGGCTTACTTGTGATATTTTCTAACATGTATGTAACATGCTTGGATTCTATTCACCCCATAATGCCTCCCATAATTCTCCTTTCCCTTAAATCCCTTCCATATCATTAATACATCCCATTCTAGTCTCACATGTATTTTTTCCTGCTAGATTCCACATTAGTCAGGGATGCCTAGAGGGGCAGAATTGATAGAATGAATATTTATTAAAATTGCATTTATTAGATTGGCTTACATAATACAGTCTAAGTAATCCACCAATGCCTTATTCTGTAGGGGCTGAGACCACAGTGGCAGCTCAGTCCACGTGGTTAGGTGCCGAAGCAGTGCCAGTCTTTTATTAAAAGTCTGGAATATGTCTGAAGTTTTCAGTTGAGTTGAAGCCCAAAGAAGGCAGATTATGTTATCAGGGAGGGAATGCCGCAGGACCATACAGTTGGTGCAGTTAGATGCAAGCGCAAAGGCAAAAAGACTTTGCTTTGGGTTTCTGCTGGGAGATGCTGCTTACATTTGAAATGGATCCCCCCCCCCCCAGTTCAAATAACATGATAAAATCTCTCATGTCTCAACAATGTACCTTTTAATTTATTATGTAACCCATCAAGTAGACAGAAAAGGAGAACAATTATACCACAAATATAAGAGAAGACATAATGGTTGTCTTTCTAGGGCTGGCTTACGCTTAACATGATGATCTCCAGTTCTGTATATTTTCTCATAAAGGGAATGATTTAATTATTCTTCTTGACTACTTCAATATATATAACATTTTACCCATTCGTCTGTTGACTCAAAGACTTGCCTATTGTGTATTTTGTTATAATAAACACGGGAATGCCCATGTTATTGATTCCTCTCTTTTATTCCTTTGGTTATATATCCAAGACGATCTAGCTTCATCATGCTGTTATATTTTTAGGCATAGGCTTGGGGGACAGTCTTTACTGATTTCCCCAGTAGCTGCTCTAATTTATATTCTTATTACCGACACACGTGTTCATTCCTTTCCTTACAGGCATTTCTCGGTTTTGTTTGCTTGTGTTTTCTTGATGATACTAATTACACGAGGCTGATAAGGAATGTAAATGGAGTTTGGTATTCCCCTAATGATGTTGTCTGTTTTTCATGCTTTTTTTGTTTTAATGTTGAAATGAATAAAATCATTGGCCATCTAAACTTCTTTTGAAAAAGTAGGCTCACTGCATTGCCCTGCCGCACGTTGGGGCAACAACATCAGCGGATCCTCCTGGCTTACCCATCCATGCTCAGAAGGAAGTGTGAAGATTAAGAAAGAGATAGAAAAGAAACAACTGATAGAATTGGGAGGGCATCTAGTAAATACTGAGATTCACATGCATTTACTTTTTATAGGGTTTATATACCCCAATCCAAAGGGGGGGGGCAAGAGACTTCTGAGACTTATCACGATACAAGGAACAAAGAAAGTATTCCCTTCTTAGTACCCAAAACACCAAGTAATCACACTCTAGGTCAAAACATCTTGTTAGTAGCCAAACCTTAGGTCAAATCTCTTGTCAGATAACCTTGAAGCAGCAAGAATAGGTCTGAGCTCTCTGACCTTTAGTCAGGGTGGAATGAATATCAAGTGGGTTATTATTATTTGGTGATTTGTTTCATGAGTTATTGGTGTAGGTTTGACATTCATCTTTTACAGAATGAATAGCTGGTATGAACTTATTAACTCTTACTATTACTTCCCAAACTATTGGGGTCCTATCTAGAAAACTGTTGTTTATTCCTAAGATTGCAGTGTTTTCCTTACTAGTGATTTCAAAGTTCTGAGATTTACATTAAAGTTTTTGATTCATTTTACACTGATTTTTATACAAGGCCAAACATAAAAATTGGGCTTTAGCCTAGTATCACCAGATATCCAGGTTTATAGCATCATTTGGAGGCTGTCCTTCCTACAAAGTATGTTACTGAAAAACCAGATGGCTCTGTCTGTATAGGTTTGTTTCTGAGTTTCCTGTTCTAGATCGCTATTTCTCTATGAGTCAGCATCATGCTGCTGTTGTTGCCATGGCTCTATAGAATGATTTGTGATTAGGATTGTGTTGCCTTCAACATCACTGTTTGCCTAGGCTTACTCTTCAACATCTCTCTTGCTTTCCTTTCAATTTCAGGAACTTGTCCTACCTCTTTGAAGAATGTTATTGGAACTTTGATGATGACTTCATCACATTTGTAGATTGCTTTCAAGAGCATGATCGTTTTCTCAATAGTAGTCATGACTGCCTGACTTTGGTGTTGTCAATCAGACTCACCCCGGTCCTCCACAAGGGCAGAACTTATTCATGACCAGAGAGCCAACTCTCTAGTCCTGGGACAATCAATTTATTTTATTTTCCACCACTCAAATTGTGATACTTTGCTACAGCTGTCATGAGAGAATAAAGCAAATGATATATATAGATAGATAGATAACTGAGAAAAATAGGGAAACAAAGTCTACAGTGCAGCACACACGTGTGTATGCATTGTGTGTGTATGTCTGTGTGCCTTGTCTGTATGTATGTATGTATGTATGTATGTATGTATGTATGAAATAACCTGGACTGTGGAGGATGCCCACTCTGCTTTACATGCCTTAAATTTTTCAGTGCCGCAGTGGTCCTTGGAGTTAAAACTGCACATACTACAAAGACAAACCTTAAGAACCAATTCTGTGGACACAGGAGAGAAACATAATTTCTTATTGATTAGTTTGACTCTGACGATTGCATGCTTGTATATAATTTGTTTTGATTAGCCCCCCCCCCCATACTCTGGTCTCCCTTCCATCCCTGTCTCCCCTCTTTCAGTACCAATCATTTTCTCAGATTTGTGACTTTCATGTTTTGTTTTGTGAATCACTTAGAATGTGATCATGCGTGCATAAAGATACATTTTACTTTTCTGTGCAATACATACATAAAACTCAGTCTGGTCCATCCAACAAAGGAAATGAAAAATTACTGCTGAATATTAGCAAATACACATGGATGTACCCAAAACCACGGAGAACGAGTCCCAGTGATTCTGGCAGGACTCCACTTCTGCCCTAGATTTTTCTGCTGCCTTCGCTGGCTTCCTAGAGGCCTGTGGTAACATGCCACTTATACCAAAGAAGATTCCACCTGAGAATGCTGCTCAGAGTGGCGAGGGATGAGAATTTACGCGTCCTCTACTACTACATCCTGTTTCTCAGATTGAAGATGAAAATAATAAAAGAGCACAAAAGATCCCTGCGTGTGAATACATGGTTGACTTTTCCAGAGCAGGTGGGACTCATCAGGAAGCCCTAAAAAAAAACCCCACAAATCTTTGAGAGAAAAAGATTGATTTGAAACATTTAGGGTTTAATAGATAGCAGGAACAAATCTTAGGCTTAAAAAAATATAAATTTCCAACTTGCTGTGATAGATTAAGATCTCTGAGCTGTCAGAGACAATTAAGGTGAGAAGAGGAACTGTGGTTGTACGTCAAAGCGAGAAGGTTAAGCTGGGTTCACAGGCTTGCGGAGTTTGCACCGGGAGATCAGATGGCAAAGACCCTGATGGCTCTACGTGCTGAGGGGAAGATAACAGCCTGATTTGTCTTTTGCAGTAGAAATGGACTGATGCACACGTTGTCTTCTGCAGGAAGGCCCTATGGGGACCTACAAGGGTAAATAGTGGCTGCTGGAGCTGGCGGAAATGGCCTTCTGTCCCCCAAAACTTGGAAGAGTTCACTCCAGCCAGATCTTCAATACACGCTCTCACTACATTTCCCTTCCTTGCCTTCATTCACCTTTGCAAAGCTGAAACGCTCTGTTGATTCATCCATCTTGAAATGATTCACTTCATAAAAATGTCACTCTGTTTATTCTTCTATAATGATGATAAGTACAGGTATTTAACAAACCAGAAATTTGGTTCGTCTTATTTTGTCCTTATCATAAACGGAACAAAAATATTTTTCTTTGAAATTTTCTAATAGACTACACTGTGTCCTCTGAGTACCCTCTATATTCATGATGCCATTAGTACTATGTGATTTTGAGCATCATGTTTATTATTCGTTTTTGAATGGCAGAGCACTGACCCCAGGACTTTACATGCTAGGTGAGCTCTCTGCCATTGAACCATTTCTTATAGGCTATCGATTTTAAAAGTTTGAACTCTGGAATCTAATAGTGTAATCATATTTGGCCTGCCGTGGTATGCCACCTTTAATAGGAATGTATTGTACTGCATTTTTCCATCTATGAGGATACTAAGTACTTATATAATGGGAATTGTAGCTAAGAGAGAGATTATATACAAAACTTATGGACGAATGCCATAAGAGACAGATACATGGAATCATTCCGCCATCATTGCTAAATTTCAAAATAAAAGAAGTCCACATTTTTCCTTATGGCAGATTGCTTACAGTTTGCGTTTACTTGGTAAAGGTTTTTTTTTTTTTTTCCCTCACTGATTTCCTGTCCATTGCTAGAAGAACTTAACACAGTAGTTGAAGAGTCACAAAGAATCAAGTTCCCCAATACAGGAGCCTGAAAGGAGAGCCAGGGAAACCCAGTCACTTGAAGTCACTTACAGAGCAATTCACTCTATCCTTTCCCCAGTCTTAAAACTGGAAGTAGGATGGCAGAAGCCATTCAGCTCTCCTTATTTCCACAAATAAGCCATTCTTTTGTATTTGGTAGAGGTATAAAGCAAAGACCTGGCAAACAATATCCGCATATCAGGTAGCAAGGTGTACTTGGGTCACAAAGGAAGAACAGTTAGTCTTTGTCAGACAGGCACGGGTTGCCACCACAGCCTAAGCTGTCTGAAAAGACTCGTGGATCCGAGGGATTAATTCATTCAACGTTTAGGTCTGTGCTTGCCAGAAAAGCACCTGGTAATGGATAGCATTTCTTAAAATGTGAAATGTTTGCTGGCAGGTTTCTTTGTGCATTGGTGGGTTGTAGCCCACCCACAAAAACGCATCTCTTGATGCTAAGCCCCTAGGTCAAGCTCGGCCTGACTTTGATATAAACCCAACTACCTTTAAATAGAACCTAAGGTTTATTCTTACACAAAAGAGATGGATGTAAACAATAGATAGGGTAGGAGGGAGGACATCCCAAAGCTGCTCTTAACACCAGTGGCCTGTGGCCATCTTCCTTGGTAGTGCCTGTCCAAGCTTCTAATCACCTAGATTTATCCCTTTCTGTAAATGTCCTCAGAATCAGCAGCCAAATCTTGCCATAAATGTAGCTGGATTGAAGTGGTCTTTTAGGAAGCCCTGACTTCCATTTTGCTTTTTTTTTTTTTAACTCAATGGACCGCTTATTCTATTTTCCTTCCTGGAATTATCCAAATATGATGAACTATAAATCCTCATTGAGGTTTTGACCAATGAAATGTTCAGTTCCGCTGCCTACAAAGTTATGATCAGTTCATTTCCAAGCCTACCAAAATGCACATACATTAATAATCATGTTTAGCTTAAGACTGTGTGGAAAAGACTGTGCAGGATGTGGTATATTTCTGTCTTTGTCTCTCTCTCTGAGGTACTGTTTGAAGAAGGCTGTTGGTTCCCAGCCACTTGGCCCTGAAATAATCACATAGAAACTGTATTAATGAAATCATTGCTTGGCCCATTAGCTCTAGCTTTTTATTGGCTAACTCTTACATATTAATTTAACCCATTTCTATTAATCTGTGTATCGTCACATGGTTATGGCTCTCTGGTTAAAGTTCTGGGGTCTGTCTCTAGCAGAGCTACATGGTGTCTCTCTGACTCCGCCCCTTTTTCTCCCAGCATTCAATTTAGTTTTCTTTGCCTACCTAAGTTCTGCCCTGCTATAGGTCCAAAGCAGTTTCTTTATTCATTAATTGTAATCACAGAATACAGAGGAAAATCCCACATCAAGGTACTTTAAATGTGCTTTGGAAATACACATTTGGGCAAAATAACAGCCTAGATACTGTCTTCAACTGGTCCTTACTCTCAAGCTAAGATATCTTCTGGAGGGTTCTGCTACATGAAATAAGGTTTGCACTCATTTAGGATTTCCAGGAAGGTTCCTGCCTCGTGAGAAAGCTCTCTTGGCCTTCCTGCTCAGTCAATCATGAATGCTTTCATTAGTGAGCAAGATTATCAACC
Source organism: Alexandromys fortis (assembly GCF_014885135.2). Lineage (NCBI taxonomy): Eukaryota > Metazoa > Chordata > Mammalia > Rodentia > Cricetidae > Alexandromys > Alexandromys fortis. The sequence goes on from NW_026067923.1 coordinate 9,394,353, forward strand.
ATAAGTATACTTGATTCCAATAAGGTTCTCTGATGGTCATTCTTATTTTTATTAAAATGCTACTTTTCAGGCTGTATGACATTCCACTGACTAACTATTAGACTAATGGCTTCTCTTCTGACTCATTTACGTTCTAGAAGGCAGCAGTCATGCTGATCTATTGCTCTGCAATCTGCTTAGGTTGTCTGCATAGCACCAGCAATATAAACTAGCTAGTTTTGAGGTGCTCTCACTGACACAAAAGCTCACAACATTAAAAAATATTGTTAGAAAATGAAGATGACAGAGAAATACAATATGGCTTACTGACAAGCAACTTTAATTCTATTCCTTTATTTTGATGCCCAAGACGGCAGTTTAATTATTCAAGTATGTGATTTAAAAATTATTTGGTTTCTAGCCATAAATAAAGGACATTGAACCTATAATTCATGATCCTAGAGAAGCTATATAAGAAGGAGAACCCAAAGAAAAACATACAGGCATCCTCCTGAATATTAACCTTCATCAGGCGATGAAAGGAGACAGAGACAGAAACCCGCATTGGAGCACCGGACAGAAATCTCAAGGCCCACAACAGGAGCAGAAGGAGAGAGAGCACGAACAAGGAACTCAGAACCGCGAGGGGTGCACCCACACACTGAGACAATGGGGATGTTCTATCGGGAACTCACCCAGGCCAGCTGGCCTGGGTCTGAAAAAGCCTGGGATAAAACCGGACTTGCTGAACATAGCAGACAATGATGACTACTGAGAACTCAAGAACAATGGCAATGGGTTATTTTTTTATTCATTTATTAAAGATTTCTGTCTCTTCCTCGCCACTGCCTCGCATTTCCCTCCCCCTCCCCCAATCAAGTCCTCCTTCCTAGTCAGCCCAAACAGCAATCAGGGTTCCCTGCCCAGTGGGAAGTCCTTTTTGATTCTACTGCACATTCTGGCTTTGTGGGAGCCTAGGCAGTATGGATGCTCACCTTACTAGACCTGGATGGAGGTGGGTGGTCCTTGGACTTCCCACAGGGCAGGGAACCCTGATTGCTCTTTGGGCTGACGAGGGAGGGGGACTTAATTGGGGGAGGGGGAAGGAAATGGGAGGCGGTGGCGGGGAAGAGACAAAAATCTCTAATAAATAAATAAATAAATAAATAAATAAATAAATAAATAAATATAAAAAAATGCAATTCAAGCATGGTCATGCGCATGTTTAATCCCTGCACCTTGGGAGAAAATTGGGAGTTTGAAGACAGCCTTGAGTACATATGAGACTCATCTTTAAAATACAAAACAAACAAACAGGAGGAAGAAAGGGAAAAGAGGATGAGGAAGAAGAAAAAAAGAGGAGAATTTCTTTGTTTTTTGAGACAGGGTTTCTCTGTGGTTTTGGAGCCTGTCCTGGAACTAGCTCTTGTAGACCAGGCTGGTCTCGAACTCACAGAGATCAGCCTGCCTCTGCCTCCCGAGTGCTGGGATTAAAGGCGTGCGCCACCACCACCCTATATAATGGTACGTTTTACACAGCGGAGCAATTTAAAGGCAGATATTTTGGGACACATGTCCTAGAAGAGGTTTTTTGCTTCGTGGGTGCCGGATAGAATGCAAACAAGGAGAATGCGTTGTTTCTGGAGTTTAAATTCATAGCGTTCAAGTATCATTACAGGTTAAACTCACCTGGCAGTTTTATAAAACACCTTAGCATCGCCTCTGGATTGCTCCTATGGAGGTGAACCCCCCTACACCTGGTGGGTTCTAAGAAGTCTAGATGTACTGCAGCAACAGGCAGTTCCTCAGAAGCCCGAGGAACCGCTTCTGGGCTAAGGGAATCATGGCCAGAGTTTCCTACCTCTATTGCATTATGCTCTAAGAGGCAATTTCCGAAGTGTAAGCAACTCAGTTCTACAGCTGAGAGAGGGCAAAGCCAGAATCAGCGCCCATTAGAGCTTAAAGCTGCCTTGCGGGGAGGCAAAGTAGGAGTGTTACACCTTCTGAAAACAAAAATTAGGGTTTTAAGATGACAGACACTTCAACATTTAAATGATTAACTACTTGTGACTAGAGAAATTTAAAAAGCCAAAATTCTGTCTGAAACTTTGCCTAGATGAGGATTACTGAGGTTTGAGCCAGAAACTTGTCATTTATATTTTGGTTGTTTTTCCATGGAACCACAGGGAAAGAATTCAATATCCAATGGTACCTTTCTGAATAATGCAGGGGTCTGCTGAATCTGAAAAAAAGGATGCTGTCCTCTTATAAAGCAAACAACACCTCATCATGTTAGGACATGATGCCAGGTTACACAAAATCTGTGTATTTATCAGCAATACATGGAGGAAATTCCCAGTGATACTAAAGACAGACAAAACAAAAATGATTTCCAAGGTACTAGGGAATATAACAATGCAAAGAAGCCATGAGAAGAGGTTATTTTCACAGGTTGAAAAGTAGAAACCAATAACCAACTAGATAAATAGCTCTGAGGGGCAGCCGTGATGAATTACTCCTGCTCTGCAGCCTCTTTCTGATTTAGAAGATACTGATTGAGAGTGAGACTCGAGGTGAGAGTGACAGGACAGTATCTCGACAGACGTGTGGACATTGGTACTGCCATCTTGGTTTAAATTATTATAATATTTTATTTATTTATTAAAGATTTCTGCTGGGCGGTGGTGGCGCACACCTTTAATCCCAGCACTCGGGAGGCAGAGGCAGGCGGATCTCTGTGAGTTCGAGACCAGCCTGGTCTACAAGAGCTAGTTCCAGGACAGGCTCCAAAACCACAGAGAAACCCTGTCTCGAAAAACCA
>NW_026067923.1:9397487-9429109 GCF_014885135.2 Alexandromys fortis
CATTGTCTCAGTGTGTGGGTGCACCCCTCGCGGTCCTGAGTTCCTTGCTCGTGCTCTCTCTCCTTCTGCTCCTGATTTGGACCTTGAGATTTCAGTCCAGTGCTCCAATGTGGGTCTCTGTCTCTGTCTCCTTTCATCGCCTGATGAAGGTTAATATTCAGGAGGATGCCTGTATGTTTTTCTTTGGGTTCACCTTCTTATTTAGCTTCTCTAGGATCGTGAATTATAGGCTCAATGTCCTTATTTATGGCTAGAAATAAAATATGAGTGAGTACATCCCATGTTCTTCCTTTTGGGTCTGGCTTACCTCACTCAGGATAGTGTTTTCTATTTCCCATCTCGTCAGCCAAATTATTATAATATTTTTAAATACAATGTTTATTCCAGTTTTCATTAAAAATATCTGCATTTGATTCGAAGCACAGAGATCTATCTATCCATGGATATATATATATTAGATAGATAAATAGGTTGATAGATAGATAGATGGATAGAGAGATGATAGATAATCTCTCAGCATTTTCAATTTAAGGAGTTTAGTTTGACTCCCATTTCTTCCTCAATGAAGCACTCACTGGCCTTCGTACCTTCTAAGTTAGAAAAAGCAACTTTTGTAAAATGGAATAGACTCAATGGCCATGCTGTAGACAATTACAAATGTCATGCAAATTTTTTAAAGATTGATAACTATTGACTAGAATTTAGAAAAGCCCAGGAAATTAGACTATCGTATCAATCAAAAAGGTTCAGTTTCCTTCAAAGTGGAGACAGATGAGAAAGGCCAGAAATAGGCTCTGGAAAATAGACAAGAATGGTTTTCCTGCCTAAAAAAAGCAGCAAGTTTTCTCTCCGTCTTCTGTAATGACAGAATGAATTATGATTGCAAGGGGTCAATGAATAGCAGCAGCTGAGACGCAGAAGAATGTAGGCTGGAGCTGGGACATGGAAGCTGAACAGCAGCAGTTTGGTTAAACAGCACCAACATCTCTCCCAGAACTCTACAGAGAAATCTGTACCTCAAGAACCTTTTTGTTTTATGGAATTCAAACGATTTCCTTTTCATTCCCAGGGAGTCCACATCCTTATTGTAGTATTAACATTATTTACGTTCATTTCCCCCTCCCGAAGCCTAAGGGGATTTAGGAACTATAAAATAGCCAAAGTTAATAATCTGAAATGCCATCTATGAAGACAGGACAACTCGACGATTCCTAGTTCCTAGTGTTCATGGAGAATGAACTTTTTATACCTGGGAGTGAAAGCAGCTATGGAAAATGGAAGGGTCCCATCTGTTCTTCATGATTCTGGTTCTGGAAATGTCCACACCCCTTTTCTACAGCTCCCATGAGCACTGAGGATCTGTATCCTAAAGGATGTATAGGCACAGCAATGATTCTCTTGGTGACACAAGATGACACCCCTGTCTCCTTCCATGGGAAAGCTGCTGGAGACAGTGACGATGGTGGCGCTACAGGAAAACAGGGCCGGTGAGTAGTGGAAGTAGGAAAAGGAGCTTTCACACAGGAAGTGGTGCCGCCAGGGCAAAGAGACCTCTGAGAAACACTGGACTCAGTTACAAAGACAGTGAGGTCACGTGGTTCAGAACTATGTGAAATGAGGTTACAGAGAAGCCAAAATTTGGTCAAGAAAAAGGTCCCAATGCGGGGTAGGAGACAGAAAGGACCAGAGTACTGCATCTCTCTTCAAGTGGGGCCGATGGCTCATCAATTCTGTGACTCCAACTCCCTCACTGTTACTTTGTCCATTAGTGAAAGCAAGACAAATATTAGTCAAATTTTTAATGATTTGGATGGATGCTCACAGCAACCAAAGCACTCCCTTGTGTCCTGACTCGCCACCCATGTCTGGCTTCTTCCCATTAAGCTTCTGCAGTTACTGAGGACTTCTCATTTCACCCATTGACTGAGCCCATAGAGCTAAAAGGCACCAAATTTCACTAGCATGCTGTATAGGAATGGGGAGTTTTGTCAAAGACCATGGGCATTTTGACCTTGTTGTCTCAGTGATCTTTGTGAATTCTGTCCAAAGAATTCAGCTGGGACACACAAACCACAGTGTAGAAGATATACAGAATTTATCCCAGAGAAAAGTGGAGTCCCCATAAGGAGTGAGGGTGGGCAGTGGGCACCATTGTGCTGGTCACATTTTAAGTTTATTTATTTATTTATTTTTTATCATGGATAAAATCCCCAGAACAGGCATGTTTCCTCATTTGAACTGACCCCTAGAGGAGGGAGCACCTGTAAGCCCTGGTTCTTTATCAGAAAGCTTATTGCTACGTATTAGAACAATCTTATGAGTTCCGTGCTGTCTGGTTTTATGTCGACTTGACACAAGTAAGAGTCATCAGAGAGGAAGAACCTCAGTTGAGGAAATGCCTCCATAAGACATTATCTTAATTAGTGTCTGATGAAGGATGGCCCAGACCACTGTGTGTAATGCTATCCTTGGGATGTAGTCCTAGATTCTATAAGAAAGCAAGCTGAACAAGCTAAGAGGAGCAAGTCAGTAAGCAGAACCTCTCATGGCCTCTGCATCAGCTCCTACCTTCAAGTTCCTGCTCTATTTGAGTTCCTGTTCTGACTTCCTTTGACAATAGACAGAGATATGGAAGCATAAGCCAAATAAACCCTTTCCTCCCCAACTTGCTTTTTGGCCACAGTGTTTTGTTGCAGCAACAGAAACCCTAACTAAGACAGGCTCTTAAAACAAACTTAATATAATTGTTATCAATGACCTTCTAGGCATTTTAGTATGTTACATCTTCAAGAGGCACAGCTATGGGTCCAGGCCCACTCCTCTACCTACTGATTCAGATTCTTCAGTTCCAATCCTTGGTCTCAGGAGTTGTTCATTATGAAGACGGGGTTCAGTCCTGGGTGCTCCAAGTTTCTGGTATCTAGCAAACTAATGACAAAAAGAAGCACTGGCAAATTTGCTTTGGTCATGGCAATAAATCTTACTCTAATCTAGACCTGCCATTCTTTCGATCCCAAAGGTCCCGTGAATCTGTCTCAAATTACTCAGAATGAGTAGGGAATACAAAGTATGATGAATAAAATCTCCTCCAAACCAAAGCTGACTGGAAACGCTTTGATGAGCTTTTCTTTAGTTTCCCCTCTCCCCGCAAGGACAGAACACACAGCCCTAAATAGTCATTTGCCAGCTCAGGGTGTGAATCTAAAAGGGAGCATGAAATCTACAAGGAGAGAGAAACAATAGCTTCCAAGTACAGCCCCTGCAATGAGCATATCTCCTGGGTGAGTCTGCTCTGCCATTGTCACTTACGGAAAATAACTCGCTGGACACACACAGCAGTCTAGGAAATACTCAGACAACTAAAGCATCTTTTGGAATATAAAGCTGTCTGACAACAGTTCAAAGTTTAATTCCTTTTTTTTTTCATGCTAAATGAGGGAATTCAGCCATCATTCACTAGATTAAATTTGTATATTTGTATATAAACACCATATATATTACTTTCGTGCCTTACGTGTAGTCTAGGAGAAGAGTCAGAATTTATTTTGAAAATCCTTTCTCACTGCTATGGTCTTCCATTTTACCATGGACATCATCAGTGATAGCGGTTCCTCATGAAGATATGAAAGAATAACTTGAAGTTTCAGAGTCATTAAAAAATGGTTCTTAAAATTCTCTGTGGTAAAATTTCAAAGTTTTACATGATCTTTTGTCTCATATACCTTTGATGTCTTTCAGGTCATGATTCAACTTTTGTATCTTTTGTTTCCCGTTTGTTAAAAAAAAAAAAAAGAAGAAGAAGAAGAAGAGAAAAAGAAAAGAAAAGAAAAAAAAAACCTGGAAAGGAGACGTTGCCAATAGGAAGTGATTTTGAAGGCAACAGAGAGATCACGCAGAATGTGCTTTGGATGTAACTAGGCTTGAAATCATGCCACCCAGCTAAGGAAGGCGGATCTGCTGTCCTGAAAGTTTTGCACTTACAGACTTCTAGGGGAAAGAAACGCTTTTATTCGTGGAGTCCAGCGTGTTAACAGGAAGCAAGAGTTCGGTCACTAGAGAGGCACTTTTCTTCCCCTGACACAAATTTTGCTTTTGTGACTTGATTGACAGCCATCCCACTGTCTATAAACAATCCACAGTTGCCTCAAATCACCATTCAGTTCCTGCATCCAACATTTAAACATTGAGTGGTTTTGCGCTCAATAAAATTCCTTTTCATTCCTTCCTACGTTGCCATGTCTCTTCAAACAGAGACAGAAAAGCTGTGGTCTGTGTCAGACAGATTTTAATTTTCAGTCCTCATCCATTTGCAGGGGGCTAGACCCAGGCAAACAGACTCTAGCCCAAAGCCTAGCAACCTGCAGTTTAAACAGCCCATGCATATGAGTCCCGGGATGGGGGCCTGGACCTGTTCACACATGAATAAAGAAGATTAAGATTTCCTTTCAAAGACCTGAAGCCTTTTTGACAGCCAGTGTCAACAGTGCTGTCTGCCTTCAATGTGAACCCGTCTTCTAGCACAGATTCCCACAGGGAGGTCTCGCCGATTAGCATGCATCGCGCCACCATTCCATGTCCCCTTTTAATGGAAGAATAAGGGTGTAAAGTTTTGCAAACTCTTACTTAGCCACAAAGAAAGGATAACTTACAGGGATTGTTGAAAGAAAATACCAGTGAACATGAACACCTACAGCGAGCATTTAAAAAGTGAAGAGCCCAGAAAGGGAAGGAAGAATAGCGGGGATTTCTATTATCTAATTGCAGAGAAGTTAACAAAAGCTTTGTAGTCAGAAGACGTGTTTGGAAATTCCCTCAAACAAAAAAATCAGCTTTACTCTAAGAGGGGAAAAAATGTCAACTAACTTTCCTTGCCAAGTAGGGGTAAAAAACTGTTTCAGAAAATAGGAAATTATCATCAACATATTTACAAATAAATGTCTATCCTTACAGTTAGGGAAACATTCTTAAAAGGAAGACATAATATTCTTAATATTTAATAAGTACCTTATACAAGTGATTAGTAATGCTAAATGAATGAACTAGGGTTTTATTGAATAGTCAGTTTTATAACAATTCTGTGCTTAGTAAGAACCACAAAGGGGAAAAGAGTGACCTGTCTACAAATGTCCAGCCTCCTCAATCAAATTATCCCACTTTAATGACAAGTTCTAATGGTTAAACATGTAGACATATGATCATTTCTCCTTTGAAATTGTGTCCTATCCTTCTATTAATTTATATTGGCTGAATTATTTAAGGATGAGTTGCAATACTTAAATTATACCTATTTACAAGACCATGGCTGCATTTCATTCTGTGACCAGTGTTTGTACAACATGATTTAACCATTTATTTCTCAAGGTTGTACAATAATGCAAACCAAAATGTGCAATTTGTATAGATGGCTGCCACACTTCCACAGCAATGAGACTCCAGTTGCTTCCCCAGAGCTGAGAAAAGATTCCCATTGATCTAACCTGTTCCATTCATTGACTGAATACTTATTTGGAGAGCTCTCACTCTGGAAGGAAGCCGGGACTGTATACCAAATTCAGCTCAAACAGACTGGAAAGAGCCAACTTTGTACCACCTTTCCCAGCATAAATTGTTTGTATTGCATTTGACGATTTGAAATCCATGGGAGTATTGACACCACAGAAATCAACAATGCAGCAAGCTAGGGATGCTTTTCTTACAGTTGACTGACATATTTGCTAGCATTTCCCTAGCTAGACTGGGTATTTCCTCTTTTGTACACCTTTCAATCAGGAGTTGCCTAAGTACCTTTGCGATGCATATCCAGAAACAATGGTTAGTTTGTGGAAACAGGATAGGGAGAAGCTACAAAGGGATTGTATCTAGAGTTTTGTTTTCTGGGCTTTGGGTGAGGCTGGTACAAGGCAAGAGCATCTGTAATCCAGGATTCAGCTAGATAAGAAGCCAGTAACAAAATCTAATCAGGCTTGGAATTTTCATTGCTAGGTTATGACCTAAACTAAACTATTATGAGAAGAAAGAAAGGATACCCAGACTACCAGGAAAAGTAAAGCTGTGATTCTATATGGGGCCATTGTTTTCTGATTATTGTTGTACCTAACAAACACATTGGCTGGCACTTAACTACCTCATGATGGATAGTGGGATTGCCGTACAATGTGTCTCTAAGTTAACCATGCATCAAAACCACCTGTTTTTTTCTAAACCACACCAAGAAGGGTCTCAGCCTTACAGCCTTTGATTTACTAGTCTGAGACGGGGCCCAAGGAATTTGTGTTTTTACCAAGATAGTGACAATGATATCATTGGTCAGCACAGCAGACCTGGAGAACAACCGCTCTAAAACTGAATCAAATACCCCCACTTCATCTTTAACAGAACAGTTACTGACCCATGATATACCCTGGGGGCAAGGGCCATCTTATCTCTGACTCCTGCAGGGATTTGTCTATGATATAAAAATTCTCCGTAGCCGCAGGGGAGAGAAGCTCAGAAATACATAAATGTTGTAAATTCACAAGTTTCTTCCATTGTCATTTGGTCTTCATGGGGAAACATTATATTTGAAAATGTCTGCAGAATTCTTTGAACCTGACATCCACAGATATTTACGTATAGTAAATAAACACACATGTACCATATAAAAACAGTGATTCACACACACAGTGTATTTATTGTAGAAACAGTGAGCACCAGCCACTTGCCCTTGCGAGTGTGTCACTGATGACTGTTTGCGGGAAGATGACCACATGTGAAGTGAACCGGTCAGGCTTCATCAATCCCCTTCTGCCAGTCTCCTACTGCTGTATCATGCCATTTCAAAGCACATAGAATCAACTCTTGCCATAGCTATTGAAACATTGCTTGATAACTAGGAGAAATGCCTAGGAAGCATTCGTTTCATGATTCTACAAAATAATGGCCCTATCTTTGTTGATGTGCATGAATAACTTTCTCCTATTTGGGCCACACTGTTTGAGTCCATCATGTCAGGGATTGCACAAATGGGTGTCAGGCAAGGGAAACCTCATCTAGATGAGGAGTAATTGACTATTAACATAGTCTAACTGAAGTGGACCTCACCAAAGATCCATCACCAATGAGTAATAAACCTACCATTATTACTAATTCTTTTGGGATTTCAAGACCTATTCATATTTAGGAATATTTCCCCCCTCAGCTGTAAATGCTTTATGAGGAATGACAGCTAATGGTGTAATATAACCTACCTCATGCCACCAACCCATACCCAATTTTTGAACATCTATAGATTTGTGCCAACAAATTGAGCAATAATAATGTCAAGTTATTTTGGAATAAGTACAGTTTTATGTAAGTCAATTGAAATTTTAAAAGGTCATATTACATCTGAAAAAACTCGAATGGAAAAAATTTCAATATATGTCAGATGTTATGACACTCTAGAAAGTAAACTAAAGAAAAAAGAAGGTAGACAATTCTGTTAACCATGTATAAACAAAGTCAGGGAAGGGTCACTAAGATTAAGAGAGTCAGCAATGAACATCAAAGACTATGTCAGCTAGATGGTGCACAGCATCAGCTCAAGTCTTTATAAATATCCGGGAAGCAGATGGCACTTAGAAAATGCTTGTAGTCAGAGCCCCATGTGTGCCATCCTGGTCCTGCTTTACTATACACATAAAACACATGACAAATATTTTACAGTCCTGGTTATAATGGGATTCATTTTAATTTAGGTTAACTGGAGAAAAATTTAAAAAGCAGCTATTTATGTGATGAACATGTTGTATCGAATTTCATGAATGAAATTTTAATTAAGAACACATTTTCCATCCAATTTATGTCGTTTCACATGTTTTCCAAGTAGAAGTCAACTTCTATTCTAATTGACTGAAGAGAACATGTCTAGACACTGAAAGATTATAGGGAAACATAAAGATAAGTGGAGCAGATACACAAACACTCTGAAATTGAGTCTGCTCTCTCGGATTTCAGTTCTTTATAGGAACCGATTCTCAGATTGAAGAGAGGGTTCTGAGAGCAGTCAGAAACCTTCCCTGTGAAAACATAATTTCTACCACAAATCAAAGTATTTTTCATTCATTTCAATAATTTGTGTGAGTGAATTCAACCCAGCTGACAAACCATATGTTCTGTTTCTACAGTTCGCACACCTTATAAAACATTGCCCCTTCAGCATGGCTCCCGAACAATCTCTCGCTTGTGGTTCTGGCAGAAGTCATAAAATCAGAAGTGGGGAAAGTGTTTTGTTTCCCCTTAGAACTGGGACTCACATAGTTGAATGGTCTATTTCTTGATGTAGAGACCTTCTCTCTCTCCAGACAGCATGGGAGTTTTTCCAGACTATAGAAATTCTTCTGTCAAGTCTCACCTCAGCCCTCGCTCTTGGTGTAAGAAAGGAGATGGTTGCCCTCCAGGGAGCCAGATACACAGCTTCCAGGAATTTCATAAGCTGATTAAATTATAAAAACTTACAATGAATGAGTAAATAACTAAATTCACTAGTCATAAAAGTAAAACACACACACACACAACTTATTGTTTTCTACTTGACTTCCTCTGTCTATCTCTTTTGCAAAGATTCCAAGGCACTAACTTCAGCTTTTAAAGTTGAAGTACTCTTCCCTAGTTCCCAGGTGCCCAGTGATTTCTTTCTTTCATGGCATTTGTTTTTTTTTCCCTCTGGTTCTTAAGGATGTCATCTTTTCTTCTCCTTCACAAGGCTCATAAGAAAGAAAGATTTTCATTGGACACAGTGACATGAGTATTCTATCACTCAGGAGGCTGAGGCTGAGGCAGAAGGAATTTCAGACCAGCCTGACTTATACAGCAAGACCCAGTTTCAAAAATGTAAATGTAAGTTTCTTAGCTTTACAAGTAGATGGGACAGAAAGATACACAAGAATCCTTGCAGGAGGAAGAGAATCTCTGTGAAGTTCATCCGAATCTGCATTCAAGTTCTGGACAAATGCTGAAGGTGATCACGTGGGAGTCCTCATGACAGTTACCTCACCTGCCTTGCTCTACCAATCAATTTCACTGTAGAAGGTGGGTAGGAAACTCATGCTTTGACTTTCAGAAATTCTACATATCTCACTGTCAGAAGCAGCGGACCATGATGATGTCTGCATTCACCTGTGGAGAGACATCCAGCTACCTCAGCGCAGGCAGGGGCACAGTGGTCCCCCTACTTTTGTCTTCGCTTGTATAAAAGTTCATGCATTTGTACTCTTAAGGTCTACCAAACTTCTACTCATCTCTATCAAAATGAATTCATCACAGAAATTAAATTCATTCAAAGGAAAACAACTCTTCATGCAACTTTGAACGACATTTACCAGTTATGCGCGATGCAGAAAGTGCAGAGGTCAACTTTTAGCTTGCAATCTTCCCACTTAATTACTTCAAGTTCAAAAATTAGCAGACTATTTTGCATGTTGTGTTTGTTATTGCCAGTGTGCCAAATGTCACCTGTACTTTCTGAGCCACAACAGGGCCCCTCAGAAAAGCATTGTGCAGTTGTCAGCATCATAATCTCCCCCAAATGATTCGACTGCTTGACCTGAAAATTCCTCTCTTCTCAGATTCTTGCATTCAAGCACAAAACAGAAAAACCTTTTATTTGAATTAGCCCCTGATTGGGTTTTTAGGGTCATCTGGATTCAGATCCACAAAGATTTGCTCAAGTCTGGCTGCTACAGTTTGATTTATTCCCACCCAGCAGAACGAAGTCTCCACTTTAGCAGCTGCTAGTCTGAGTAGAAATGATCTGAAGATTCTGTACTCCTGCCACTCCCTATTCAGGGTAGGGCGTGATACTTCAACTGGCTGCTGTTCCAAAGGAAGCTGTTATCCTGCACTCTGTACAGCATTTATACAGGCTCAGTGATGGTGGTACTAGAAACCGCGAGACATGTTAGTTCCTATTTGCTTTATGTTGATTCTGAGGGTTCAGATTTCATTTTTATCAGCTAAGGTTTGTCATCACTTACCAAATACTAAACAATCATAAGATATTCTGAACTGAAAAAGGCAGTATGTTATATAAGAATTGGTAGTTCCTCAGTCTCCTTTATCTTTGCAAAGAAGCACGGTTTTGAGAAATAGAATATTTTAAGACTGCTCTGCCTTTTGTTAGCATGTAAGATGGTTTTGCTTGCAACAAACTCAGTGGAAAATCAGAGATAACGAGTCCTCCATACATTTGTTGCATTTTAAACTAACTTTATTATAACAAAGTTAATCACACTATGCATTAATTGTTTCTCTTCTAGCTAGGCTCTACTCTCAGACAGAAACAGCATAAAGAAGGATGATTTTATTTTGGGTCATGGTTTGAGGATGCAGTCCATAATCTCAGAGAGGGCATGGTGATGAAAGGGGCCCTAGCTAGGGCAGGCAGAGTTTGGGGCAGCTGGTCACACTACATCCACAGTCAGGAAGCAGAGAGAGGTGAATGTTGGTGCTCAGAACAGTCTCTCCTGTTTCTGAGAGCCCAGTCCCCAGAAAGGTACCACCCACATTCTGAGTGGCTCCTCCTTCCTCAATGACACCTCCCTGAAAGGATTCTTGTGGTCACAGGAACATGAGTACTACTTGATTGTAAATCCAGTCAAGTTCCTTAGGAACAATAGCCACAGTGTAATAAAAATAAAAATAGAAACAAAGCTGCACTTTTAGTAATTTTTAGTAATCTTAAATGTTCTTAACAATAAACAATAACTGAAGCAATAAGTTTTTTATTTTATTCTGCTTTATTGTCAGTATGGAGATTAAGGCTTGGACCTCATACATACTATGCAAGTGCTCTACCACTATCACCAGAAAAATATGTCAAAGTGGTGTGGGACAATGTCTGTATTCTGCCAATTATATTTTAAATAGACACTGATTGGCCAATAGCCAGGCAGGAAGTATAGGCAGGACAACCAGACAGGAAGTCTCTGCCTACAAAATGGCGTGAATGTGGGTTGACTATATCCACATAAAACCTAAGAGAGCTTAAAAAGAAATTCTAAACACACATACACACACACACAGAGTTTAGTGCAGCTTCTTGGTAGTGGCATTTTTTTTTTTCAGATAGGCTCTGTTTGCTGGTGGTAAGCAGGGGTGTGCTTTGGCTCATTTAAGAGAGGTCTTCCTGACTCAGCATTGGAAGTGAAGACTGCATGGCTTCTTTAGGGAAGGGATTCCTGATTCATGCTAGTTGCACAAATAGCTGGGACTCTTTTAGGATGCTGAGCACTTAAACGGGGTCTCTGAGCAGCATGTTACAAATTGTTTAATGGTGACATAGACCACCCCTACAACCCTGGAACTGGGGCAGTTTGCATGGCTCCCAGAGGCAATGAACATGCCTCTGCCAAGTGGGACTGGGTAGAGCCAACAGGCAGTGTCATGGAGTTGGTTCTAGCCATGTCCACTTAGCATAAAAAATATCACTCATTGTCAGAAAATAATTAGATATGCAAGCATTATAAATTTTGATGAAAAAGACCTCTAAATGGGTTCCAGTGTTGAATAAATGTACATAGGCTTGAGACAGAGAGGAAAAAGAGAATAGATAGTTATAGTCATAGATTAAAGGAGTAAAGATAAATAAAATAAACACTAAACTTGTAGAAAAATTAATAGAGTAAGAAAAATAAGTAATGTAGAAATGGAATATAGAGAGAGAGTCTGGTTTATGTATATTGTTGTGTTTTCTTTAAATTTTTTGATTACAGAGAGATATTTGATTCTGGGGGCTGTTAAACTAAACCAACATAAATATTTTAAAGGTATCTTGAATTCAAAATTTGGGTCTAAGCTTATGTTGCTTTAGAAAAGAGGTTCTGCTTTTGTTTCCACAGAGGATGAGAACCTGTGGATTACTTCCAGGTTAATACAGTTTGATGGAACAAGCCCTCCTCCCCCCAAGAAGTCTCTATAAACTTTAGAAATGCTTCACCCAATAAACAGCTGAAAGAGTTTGGAGAGAACTATGCCCAAATTCCCAAATATTGCTTATAAGTATTTGTTTTCATTTAAAGGAGGATATGCTAAAGCAGTGAATATTTTGCATTGGTATGGATCTTGGCTTATTGATACAAATTTAAGGTCAACTTTGTTATATGTATATTTCTGCTCTTGTTTAAGGTATTGTGTTTATGCAGCTCATTTAAAATATAATGTTTAATTAAGAAATGCAGGTTAACAGATAATCATCTATAATAGTCAAGTTTCTAGTCATGGTAGGTTTTCTAGATGTACAGAAATACATTTTAGATGGATAGTTATTCTTCAAACCTTTCAAATACTGACAGAATATGGCTTTAAAAATGTTTAAGTACTTAGGGCTTTTTATGACAATGAGACATGTCTGTTCCTGGAAGCACCAATCTATTTCAAGAAAATGATGAGTACTGAAGAGACTCCTTATGTAGTTTGTTAGCCATTTGGGCAAGAAAACTGCTCTTGCCTGGACTACTTAATGGTATGCTATATAAAATGGACATGCAAGACCCACAGAGAAATGACTGTTGAAGTTGCCTAAAGAAGGTGAGACAGTCCTTCATGGTTCCTGCTTCATGAAAGAGTCTGCCAGACAGTCTACAGGATACAGAAGAAGGTGACTGACAAACTGTCAATATAGGCAAACTGTCTTAGAACTTTCTTGCTTCATGGATAAGTCTGGCACAGGCTTTGGGCCTGTATGCTGAAGATGGATGACCCAATGTTACATAACAACTTTGTCCAGGCAGAGAGATGTTTCTGTCAATTCTAGAGTTTTGGAAGTTGCTTACTTCCAATGCACTTCCTGTTAACTTAGGTAATATTACATCTCGTGGAGTCTTTGATAGAGTTTAAGAATAGATAGTTATAATTAAAGTTTTCCTTAGTTGTGATAAAAGATAAAAGAGATATAAATATTGTAACTGTAATTCTTGCTTGTTACCTGTTTTGTTATATATAATTTTACTATGTTGAAGTTTAAAACCTTCGTCTTCATTTAGGGGAGGTGATGTGGGATTTCCCTCTGTATGCTGTGAATGTTTTATTGCTATTGGTTAATAAAGAAGCTGCTTTCAGACAATGACTTAACAGAGTAAATCTAGGTGAGAATTCCAAGCAGCGATACAGGAGAAAGTAGGCAGAGTCAAGGAGATGCTATGCTGCTGCCGAAGGAGACAGACGTTGGTACTTTACCTAGTAAGTCACACTGTGTTGATATGCAGAGCAAAAGAAATGAGTTAATTTAAGATGTAAGATTTACTAAGAAGCCTAAGCTATTGGCCAAGCAGTGTTGTAATTAACAGTTCCTATGTGATTATTTCTGGTTTGGGTGGCCAGGAATGAATGAAGTCTCTACCTATAGGCTATTATAGATCTTTTTATAACAGCCTAGGCCCTATAATGAAACCCCAGACCAGCCCCACACCAACTAGTTCAAGAGCTAACTTCAATGCACATTAAAATTTATGTTATTGGCAGAGAAGGGAGAATGATTTAGTTGGGAAAGTTCTTGCTCTGCAATAAATGAGGACCCGAGTTCAGATCTCTGGAATGCCTGTAGAAACTCAATATAACAGCTGCCATCTTAAATGCCAGTGCTGGGAGGCAGAGACTTGAATCCCTGAGGCTTACTCTTCCGCCAGCCTAGCTGAGAGGAACTCTGGTTGGAGTGAGAGTCTGTATCTGAAAATGAAAGGAAAAGTGGAAGGCAGTAGAGGGAGACATCTGATGTTGACCTCTGACTTTGTGTGTTTTCCAACATATACAGAAGCACGCATAGTAGCACAAACACAAACAAAATTCATGTCATTGAATGACAAAAATAAGTTGTTTTAAAGTCATTATGTATCTAGCTCACATGTGAGCTATATAAATACCAGAGATTGTTGTGAGTTAAGCCATAGTGCAGAATAACATGTTAACAGAAAATAAATTAAAAATATTGTTAGAGAAAATATGCATTCCCCCCGAATTACAAACATTTCAACACAAATACCCAGAAATAACAATCATAGAAAATAAGCCATTTTTTTCTCTTTTTTATTGATTTTTATTGAGCTCTACATTTTTCTCTGCTCCCTTCCTTGCCTCTCCTCTCCCCACTTAAATCCTCCCCCAAGGTCCCCATTCTCCCAATTTACTCAGGAGATCTTGTCTTTTTCTACTTCCCATGTAGATTAGATCTATGTAAGTCTCTCTTAGTATCTTCATTGTTGTCTAAGTTCTCTGGTATTGTGATGATTTGTGGGCTGGTTTTATTTGCTTTAGGTTTAAAAACCACTTATGAGTGATTACAGGTGATAATTGTCTTTCTGTGTCTGGGTTACCTCACTCAAAATAATACTTTCTAGCTCCACCCATTTTTCAGCAAAATTCAAGATGTCGTTATTTTTTTCTTCTGTGTAGTATTCCATTGTGTAAATGTACTGCATTTTCCTTATCCATTCTTCAGTGGAGGGGCATTTAGGTTGTTTCCAGGTTCTGGCTATGACAAAACAATGCTGCTATGAACCTAGTTGAGCACACGTCCTTGTGGCACGATGGAGCATCTTTTGGATATATACCCAAAAGCGGTATTACTGGGTCTTGAGGAAGGTTGTTTCCTAATTTTCTGAGAAATCACCACATGACATCCAAAGGGGCTGCCTTTCTAGACATGTGTGTAAACATGAAGGAGAGAAAATAGTGCAGTGAACACAAAGAGCAATGCACACTCCTGTCTCTACCTAGTGCTTTCTATTTAAAAGCGGGCTCTTTTGCTGGCCTCTTTCTTCAGAAAAACGGAACTATATGCAGTATGCTGCAAATGCAAACATGTCACTATGGTATTAAATCTGCACTAGTTGCCTAGACTCACTCCCAAACATCACTTGCAATGTGTAAGAGTCCTCTTTAACGCATACACACATATTTGGTGTTACATGTGTTACATGGTTTAAAGCACAGGGACTTTTTGGTTTTGGTTAAATAAAATCCTAAATTTGCTTTGTTGATANCCACCTCATCTGACAGAAATATTATAAAGTCTGTGTTATTTGTGGAACCCATATATTTTTCTCATGGCAAGAGACCAAGTTTGCCACTTCTTATGTCTTGTCCTGGAAAAATTCTTTCCCTGAGCTGGTAGCAATCTAGTAAAAAAAGATTATGTACATTTGAAGGAGAGATAGTCTTTTTTATAACTGAATGTAGGAGGAAGCATTAAGGATGGAAGTAAAACCAGGGATTCTGCTCGCTTGTTTTTTTTTTTTTTAAATAGTAAAAGTAATAGAATTTTGTGCAAATGAGAAGGAGAACCAAGAGAAGAAAAGTCATTGAATGTTCACAAAATTCAGGTCAAATGTAAGTAAATGGCATGTTTATAAAATGGGGGAAAAGAAGGAAAGCTAGAAAGCAAACAAACAAAAACAAGGCAAAGTTGGGAGGGAAGGATCATGCAATTAAGACTTTTCTTGTATTTGCCAGGAAATGGAGCAAGATTTCTGAAGTGAAAGTTTGGTGGCCCTCTCTGTTGAGCTGAATCCTCTGGATCTTCAGAGAGGACTTGGCACGATACTCCCAGAATAGGCAGGCCCCGTCAAAACTCTGCTCTTGATGTCTCTGCTGTGACTACCCTAGCCCACATGTGTCTGTTCCCCCCTTCTCTTTTAGTTTGTTTCCCCTTTCAAGCTTGAGAACACCGACCTTCGCAACACTGGCATGCTGAACATCAAGAGAAAAGAACAGTTATCGTGAGGACTAATTTAAGAATTTTGCTGTAAATTTTAGGGTACAGCTTTAAAAAAACAAAAAAAAAATGACTTGAATTTAAGACAAAGATTGAGCCAGGTGTTGGTGGTGCATCCCTTTAATTTCAGCACTCGGGAGGCAATTAGGTGGATCTCTGTGAGTTTGAGGCTCCTGGTATACAGATTGAGTGCCAGGATAGGCTCCAAAACTACACAGAGAAACCCTGTCGTAAACAAACAAACAAAAAAAACCTAAAAATCAAAAAAAATAAAGATTGATTTTTAATTTTACTAATGTACTTGTATCTGTGCACACTCCATGTCTATGCGTGACCAGACCAGGAAAAGGTGTTGGTTCCCCTGCAGTTGAAGTGATCAAAACTTGGGTCCTCTGGAAAAGCATCACATGCCCTTAACTAGGGACCCATCTCTCCAGCCCCTAATTCAGAGTTTTAAACACATTTGTTTTCACTGATGTGTTCAAACACATTTGATTTGACTCTCCAATACTTAAGTTTTCTCAAGGGAGGCATTGCTTGTTTGCTCTCTGGATGAGCCTTCTATATGGGCTCCCTTTGTAGTTAACTCAATATGATACAACTATGTCTCAGATCCAACATAAGATAAACTTAATTTTTATTTCCAAGCCAGGCTAAAACAAATTACAGGGAATTTCCCAAAATGTTTCCTCTTGGGGTTAAATGGTCAACTAATCAACTATTGTCTGATTTATGCAATTGATAATGTTGTCCATATGGATATTACATTCATTACTTTTCTTATTGCTGACAAAGCAACTTAAGGAAGGTTTGTTTTGGCTCACAGTTTGAGGACGCAGTGCATAGTGGTGGGAAAAGAATGAGGCAACCCATCACAGTGCTTCCAAAGTCAGCAGAGAGACGAGCACTAACACCTCACTAAACCCACGACTGTAGCCTATGGGATTGTGTCCCCTTCTATCAGGATGTGTTTCCCATTGTCCACAAACCCCTTATGGACATACCCAGAGTCATATCCCCTAGATGATTCTAAGAGTCAAATTGGCAATTAAAATTAACTATCGCAACCTCAAATATCCAATAACACAATCTAACAGTTCTAGGCTTTAAACACAAACAACAACAACAAAAACCCTCTACTTTCGAGTTAACAAGATATCCTAGCTTAGGCCTTTGCTTGCTATGATAAAACATTGACCAAAACCAAAGCCAATTGGAAGAGGAAAAGGCATTTTTACCTTACCAATTACAAACCATCATCATGGGAAGCCAAGGCTGAAACCAAGGCAGGATCTTGGAGGCGAGGACAGTGAAATCACAGGGCTTACTGACTTGCTTCCCATGGCTTGCTCAGCTATCTTTCCCCTTCAGCCCAGGCCCACCTGGAGATGGCATCATCCACTGTAAGACGAGTCTTCCCACATCAACTAGTAAGTAAGAATTTACCTCACTGACAGGACCTCAGGCCAATCTGTTCTGGGCAATGCTATAGTTGAGTTCCTTCTTCCTACATGACTCTGATGTGTATCAAGTTGACCAAACCGATCATTCCACAAGATGTACATATCTTACATGGATATCTACTTTCAAACAATATGAAGAAAGACATTTATAACTATTTTCCATAGTTATGAATTATAAAACAGTCTATAATTATTATATTATAATTACATTTTCCCCAAATATAATATTTGATTGCACTTTGGAATAATAGGACTAACATGCTTGTTTCAATATCTACATCTTGTTTTAGCTAAAATTTATTTTATCCTTTAGTTAATGTCTTATGAATGAACTTTTGTGTGTATCCAGGGACCGATTTCTATTCTGAAATACAAAACAAATATTATATCTGTGTCATCTGTGTCTGCTTCCAACACCATGGCTTATCTTTTGTGTGTGTGTGTGTGTGTGTGTGTGTGTGTGGCATGATTAATAAAAACCCAGAGACAGAAATTGGGGTTCAATCTGAAGACCAAAAAAGGCAAACAGCCAGCCACTGGCTCTTACCTCTACTTTAGTCTGAAATGGCAATCCTCCCTCCAGGAATCTCAGAATGAGATTGAGTGTGAGACCTGTTTCTTCCTGTTTCATAGTGCTGGGATTAAAGGCGTGCAACACTACCACCCGGTTTCTATGGCAAACTAGTGTGGTTACTGGGATTAAAGGTGTGTGTCACCACTACCTTGTCTGTAAGGCTGATCAGTGTGACTGTTTTACTCTCTAAACTTCAGGCAAGCTTTATTTATTAAAATATAAGTGAAATATCGCGTGCGTGCGTGTGTGTGTGTGTGTGTGTGTGTGTGTAAGAAAAAAGTGAGAGCAAGAGGGATAGGGAAGAGGAACTTAAATCCTTTTGTCCTGTTTGTAATCAACCAAGTAACTTGCCAGAATTTCTCAGATGCTGAGAAACAAATCAACATGAGAGTGCCGAGACCAATGCACGGATGTTCTATTACTCACCATGACCATAGCATCTAGTGATTTGACTGTAGCATTTAGTGATTTGCCTGTGGGCTGTTTCCTTGAGACTCAGTCTGAACATGGTGATGCAAAAAGTACAAAGTTGTGTGGTACCTGTTTGTACAGTGGGTCACATCACAAAGCAGATGAGCTGCAGGTAGCCCCAACCTTTCCTAGCAGGTACAAGCCAGCTGCCTGACTTTTGCCCTGAAGACATTGAGTGACTTGTAAACCAGTCTCTTCAGTGTTTACTGCTATACAAGTGTTGCTGAAACTTAAGCTGAGAACAGAAGCCACCTAGTGCTGTCCAGCAGAGTAGCAGTAAGAAGCAGCGTGAGAGCCACAAAAACTGGTTAACAACAGTAACTGTTCTCTTGATTAGATTCCTCTTCTTTGCTATTTCTAGTTCTTTGAGAGTTTTGTACTATGTGCCTAAAAGATTTATTTATTTATCATTTCTATTATTACTATTATTATTATTTTTGTGTGTGTGTGGTGCTTTAAGAGATCACAAGAGGACATCACACCTCCTGAAGCTGGAGTCAGTGATTGTGAGCTGAGCCACCCAACATGAAACAAACTCTGGTTCTCCAGAGGAGCCACAGTGCTCTTAAGTGACACATCTTTCCAAGACACACACACACACACACACACACACACACACACTTTCCTGAGATGAAGTTTTACTCCATAGCCCTAGCCCAGGTTGGACTAGAACTCGCTCTTTAGAACAGACTGCCTCAAACCTTTAGTGATCCTGATGCTTTGGTTTCCTAAATGGTGAGATGACAGGCTGCTGGAGAAATGGCTCAGCAGTTAAGAGGTCTTCCAGAGGTCCTGAGTTAAATTCTCAGAACCTACATGGTGGTTCACAACCATCTAAAACTGTAGCCCCATGGGATCTGATGCTCTCTTTCGGTCTGCAGATGTATGTGCAGAGAAAACATCCGTAGACATAAATATATCTTTAAAAATGATAACCATCATCAGATTCCTATTTTAAAGGGCTTTATTTGAGGTAGGTAGTGAACTGGATATAAGAAACATCTTTACAAGGGACTTACCTCCGCTTTTATCCTATGTTGCTTTCCTTTTACATCAGTACAAAGCCTGGAGCACACAAAACACAGAATTCACCTTAAACCATTGAGTATCTTCCATGAGACCGTCAGAACCTCAGTCTGGTTCCCAGAACACATTAGGGAGATCACAACCACCTGTGATTCTCGCCGCAGAGAATCCGAGCCCTCTCCCAGCCTCTGCAGGTGCCCACGCTCAAATGGACTCACCGACTCCTCAGGTAACATACACCTAAAGTATTTTTTAATGGGAACGGGTAGTGATAGGAGAAAACAAGAATACATAAGATAATCTTAAAGACACACAACGGCAATTAATTCACACGAGACTGCAAATGTGCAGCTTTGCTGAGGTAACAGATTTTTCTACATGGGAAGATTGCAAGAAAGTCTGTAATATGGAATCACTCAGTCACAGTGGTAACTCAAGACTTTGAGTTTTGTCGGTGCATCTGCTCTAGTACACAACTAAGTGAAAAGGCCATTAATAGCAGCAGACTGCTGAGGGAGACTATACTGCCTTTATTCATTGAGTCCCTTGCATTTGGACTTACACTGAATGGACTTCTGTGGGTTTTGGATTCTACTGGGAGGAAATATAAACATTAATTAGAATATGGACTACTGAAAAACTAGAGTTGGACTACAAATTTATCTAATTGTGTTTTCTTGCTATGAGTTAAAATGGAAACCTAAAAATTAAAAGATGGATATAATGTATATTTCATGCTCTTTAATGAAATTATGGGAGGTTTCCTTGCCTATGGAACCAGAGAAACTAGTAAATTACTGGTATTCTGATAACTTCATAATAGTAACATGTGAGAAATTAAATTTTATGATTCAAACAACCAATTTCAATGTCTCAATACAGATTTGCTAAGTATTTTGAGGAAAATCAAAACAGTCTGAAGTCTTGTCTGGACAGTAAAATTGGTGATAAAATAAAGTATAATACTAAATAATTAACTGGACAGTTAAAGGCATTAAGGCATTGTATATATCACATCACGAGTAAAGTAAGATACAGTTTACATTGATTCAAAGTATTCCAAAATTCATTTCAATAAAATGTGAGTTTTGGCAATCCTTAAAAATGTTTGTCTTTGCCAGACTTTGCTCTGAAATCTGTATCATTTCATGAAGAACTATCTTCATTCTTCTTCAAACTTTCACTTTGAGCTTTTCCTTGGATAGTTTCTTTGTACACCATTGGGGCCTAAAATTTGATGTC
The DNA here is from genome assembly GCF_014885135.2 of Alexandromys fortis. Classification (NCBI taxonomy): domain Eukaryota; kingdom Metazoa; phylum Chordata; class Mammalia; order Rodentia; family Cricetidae; genus Alexandromys; species Alexandromys fortis. The sequence goes on from NW_026067923.1 coordinate 9,417,988, forward strand.
AAATACATAAAATGAATATAACATATAAGCTAATGGGATATCTGTGCAATAAAACTCCATGAGTTAATCATATAATGTATATTGACTGGTTTACATTTGATACATTCACATTTCAAGTTGTGCTTCTTCAAAGCATTTGTAGTGTGATACATTTCATTTTTCATTGATTTCAACATGGAAGAGAAATCATGTACAGAAAACATGTGGTCTCAACTACTCCCTGTAAAATACATACTATCACTCAGCACCTGTCTCAGTTAGGGTTTTCATTGCTCTGAAGAGACACTATGACCATAGATACTCTTGCAATGAAAACATTTAACTGGGTTGGCTTTCTTACAGTTCCAGAGGTGCAGTCCTTATCATCATCATGGCAGCATGCAGGAAGATATGGTGCTGGCTACATCTTGACTTGAAGGCAACAGGAAGTCTACGGAGACACATGGCAGTATTCTGAACATAGGAAACCTTAAATCCCATCCCCATAGTGACACACTTCCTCCAACGAGGCCGTTCCAACAATATCTATTCCAACAAAGCCACACTGATGTGGGATGTCCTTTTGAATATGTGTTGCTTTTATTGGTTGATGAATAAAGCTATTTTGGCCAATAGCTTAACAGAGTAAAGCCAGGTAAGAAATCTGAACAGAGATATAGAGAGTAGGCAGAGTCAAAGAGACGCCATGTAGCTGCAGATGGAAAAAGATGCCAAAATATTACCAGTAAGCTATGGTCTCATGGCAATACATAGATTAATATAGATGGGTTAATTTAAGTTGTAATAGCTAGTTAGTAATGAGCCTGAGCTAATAGGCCAACCAGTTTGTAATTAATATAAGTCGCTCTGTGTTTCTGAACAGCTCTGGGACTGGATGGGACAGAAACTTCCTTCTATACCACACCTCCTAATAGTGTCACTCCCTGTGAGATGATGGGGTGCAATGACACTCAAACTGCCATACCACCTCTCCTGCTAATTGCACTGAAGTTCAAAGGTAAAGTAGGAAATATGTTCAGGATTGTAGAGGGCCTGAAGCATGATGCTAGAATCGTACTGTACCTCTGTAATATTCTATAGAGACAATTGTGAAAAGAAGCCATATGTAGTACTCCAGGAGTTTCTTTTTTTAATTATTTCTTTTATTTTGGGGAATTATAATTACATTACTTCTCCCTTCCCTTTCTTCCCTCCAAGCCTCCTCCCATATACATTTCCTAGCTTTTTTTTCAATTCATGTCTTCTTTTTGCATTAACTGTTCAAATGCATGTGTATGTGTATGGCATGAATAATAAAAACCCGGAGACAGATGATAGGGTTCAAGCTGAAGATCAAAAAAGCTAGCTAGTCAAGCCACTAGAGAGTTCTTACCTCTACCAATGCTCAGACAGAAGGGGCAAACTACTGAGCTCCAGTCTGCACTGCTCTCCACCAAACCTGAGACTGAGAGATCATGTCCCCTCCCATCTTATATTCCTCTCTAGTGCTGGGTTTAAAGGCGTGTGCCATTACCGCCTGCCCTCTGTGGCTGACTAACAGGGCTACAGGGATTAAAGGTGTGTATGCCACCACTGCCTAGCCTGTGTGGCTGAGTAGTGTGACTAGCTTTGCACTCTGATCTTCAGGCAAACTTTATCTAATACAACACTGTTGCAATAGGAGCGGCAGGGCTGCGTCCCCGGCACCCGGCCGCCCTCATGGCTAGCTTATGCCCGATATAATTACACGGAAACTGTATTCTTTCAAACACTGCCTGGCCCGGCTAGTTCCAGCTTCTTATTGGCTAGCTCTTACATATTGTTCTAACCCATTTCTAATATTCTGTGTAGCCCATGAGCTGGCTTACCAGGGAGGATCTTAACCTGCGTCTGTCTGGAGTGGGAAAACCATGGCGACTCTCTGACTCAGCTTTTTCCCAGCATTCTCTTCTGTTTACTCCACCTACCTAATTTTCTGTCCTATGAGGGCCGAGGCAGTTTCTTTATTATTAACCAATGAAAGCAACAGATAAGATACAAGACCCACCTCCATCACAACACAAATAAAACATCACTTTATATATGATATAAATTACTCAGACTTAGGTTACTCGTATGCATGTTTCAGGTCTGAAATTTTGGTATTGGAAAGCCAATTGCTGTGCTCTTTCTTGGGACAAATCTCCCACTCTCAGCATTTGTGATCTGCCTGTAGTTATTCATGTATGTTAAGGTATCGTGATCTTTTCTGATTCACTTTGGTGTATCTATTGGGGTCATTCTTGTTCAGCTAATGTTTAGGCAGTCATGATGGTGACACTGTATGGGCCTAGCTTCTGATATCACTAGGAGAAGCAAAACATAACAAATTCCTTGATCCCCTGGTTCTTAAAATGTTTCTATCTTCTACTCCTGTGGCCTCCATAACTTTTCACGTTGTTCAGCTGTGATTTTCAGTAAAGGTTTCCATCTGCTCCAAAGAATAGTGTTTTGTTGTTGTTGTTGTTGTCCACTGAGCCATCTCTCCAGCCCCATTTCCTGACTATTGTGAGGAGAGCAAAAGCGATCATTACTGAGCAAATAGATCTGTGGAGGAGGATATCCATTCCTTTGGGTAGATACTATCCAACAGATTCTTTTTTAGGTAAGAGGATAAGAGATTATTTATTCTGAAGCCAAATATAAATGATAACATCCTGGGAACATAGATTCTGGTTACTTCAAATTTCATGTTCCAAAATGGTTAAGAGTTGGAAATTTTTCACAATAATTGTAAGAAAGAAAGTCATAAATTAAGGGTTTTTTTCAAATACATTAAATAGGTGGATTAAAGCAAATGGGGAAACACGTTATAGTCCTCAAACAACATCTGACAATATTTTTTTTTAGCATTTTTGTTGGTTGGAAGTCTGGTGGTCTCTTTGTATTTTCCAAATGATTTACCTAATGGTCACAAAGCTGTTCAGGCAGGTACATAGGACAGTGGCAAATGGCTATGAAGAGGGTTAAAGATGGTCTAAGATAATATGTAATTATCCTTGGACCTGCAGTTCAAAGCTCTGATGAGTTCATCAGCCTTGTATGTGGTTTACTTGAAAGTGCAGCCAGCACTGTCCTGGGAACTCACATTCACAATGTACAGCAGCAACCCAAGAGATTCTTGATCAACAAGATTTCTTCAAAATGAGTATCTCATCTGTTTTGTTCCTATTGTTGTTATAATTAAGGTCATTTGAAAGTATTCATAATCTTAAAAGGACAATTTTTTTCAGTTTGATTTGTAGTATCATAAAATCATAAAGAACAAGAGTCCCAATGAGTATAATGACCAGGAAAATTAGAGAACATTTGGGCTGTGATGGTCAACTAGTCACCTCAGCGGCTGGCTTCTTCTGTGTTTATAAAATAGAGAAATATGTATGGAAAAACATATCACCTGGCTTTACATTTTCTCTACTAAAGTTTCAGAATGTTGGCATCTGCTAGTACAAGCTTTCTGTGTTGCAGCGTCTTTAACATTTTTTATCACCAACCAGAAGACTCTGGCTGCACCCTCAGGTTCTTGGTCCTCTTTAAGATATTCAGTACATGTTGTGCGTGTGCATGTGTGTGTGTGTGTGTGTGTGTATGAGTGCACTACATGTTCATATATATGTGCATGTGTGTGCACGTTTATATGTGTGACCGTATGTGCATATGTGTGTGCATGTGTGCGTGAGTATGTGCATATGTGTGTATGTGTGTGCACCTGTGTTTACACGAGCACAGAGAAATTGGAACTGAGGAGACAGTGACTTCAGAACCTATATAACTTTTCAAAAAGCTAGGAGTGATTTAGTTTTAGTTTTTTAGTGATTTATGTTTAGTTTTCTAGAATTTTCAATTAAGACTTTCCTTCATTTATCCCATGCATATATGTAACTATGTAAAGTCAATATGCATTAGGACATTTTGACTCTTAGTTCCAAGAGTCTTCTGGCTCCAAATCAAAAACAAAATAAAAAACCAACCAAACAAAACATTGATTCGCCACTTAGCCTGACATCTCATACCCTTCATGAACTTCTTGACAGGATCTTAGGTTTTCAAAATTTGGGTTGATTTGTCTTTTCTCCTATCTCTGCACAAAATTGACCACAGAAAGTGATGTTCTCTGACACTTTGATGTCATGGGACTGTGAGAAAGTACAGGAACTTTGACATTGAATTTCTTTCCAGTGATGGCTGTGAGTTGGTTTCCAAGTCAACTTGCCACAAATGAGAACTACCTGAAGAAGAAGATCAACTGAGAAATAGCCCTAATTCCCTTAATTGATGTCGGAAGACCTTCTCCACATGAGGGTGGCACTTTCTGGAAGCAATCCAGATGAAAAGCAGGAAACAGCAGGAGGAAGATTATCCACCCTTTGCTCTCTTGGCCTCTTTTTGTATCAGTGAGGTGACCCACCTTGCTGCTGCTGCTGCCGCTGCCTCTTTTACACCCTTCTGATATTAGAACCAGCATCTCCAGGCTTCCATCATGGACTAAGGACCAGAAACTCTCTGAGAACCTTCCTGGGCTTTGGTACCAAATTGGAACAGCTTTGTAGCTACAAGATTCTCAGACCCTCAGATTTGAGTTAACTGTTGCTATTTCAACATAAGGGACTTAATAAATTATATTCACATATACATTTATATGTATGTGTACACACACATGTACTTAATATGTATTTCTATAATGTTCATTCTGTTGGTTCTACTCCTCTGGAGAGTCCTGACTAATACAGGAGCTGTTGGAAAAAGAAAGTATTCTTTGTATTTATCATTGATAATTTTTTTTGACAGGCTCATGGTAGAGTACCTATTTGTCTTTTCTTTTAGAGATAATAATTCATCAAGTTTATTATACACATCTTAATTTGTTTTAAGGATCGAGACAGGTTACTCCACCATAAACAGAGTGATCTGTATTCCAGAAGGGTTATCTGTGGAAAACACAGTGTTAAATGGTCTTCTTGTGCCTACTCATATTTATGCCTGATTTGTGGAAGATTTTGAAGACCATGGAAAAATGATTCTCTTTGAGGAACACTTCCTTTCTCTGCTGAAAATCACCACAGTTGCTGATTGCAGGACAAAATGGAGGCAGTGTGCCAGCGGGCACTGTGCCCCCTGTGAGAGTGTGTTGTTCGTAATCAGCACCTCACTTGAAGCTCAGATCACTAGCATAAAACTTGACTGACACGTGATCAGCTAGCTCTCCAGATCCAGCCTGGATTATTCAGTGCAGCTCTGTCAGAGTCACTGATGATTCCTTTAAGCCCGTGTTTCTGGCTTTGTCATCCAGCACAAAGCAGAATTATTCAGCCTCAGATTCTTTCGAGTTCAGCTTGGCTGTCTCAGTGAGGGTTACTAGTGCTGTGCTGTAACACCATGACCAAAAGCAACTTGGGGAAGAAAGGGTTTTTTTCTTCATACACTTTCCGGTAACAGTCTACTACTGAAGGAAGTCAAGCAGGGCAGGAACCTGGATGCAGGAGCTGATGCAGAGGCCATAGAGGAGTGCTGTGTAGTGACTTACCTTATGACTTGCTAAGCCTGCTTTCATACAGAGTCCAGGAAGAGAGGTGACCACATTCACAATTGGATGAGTCTTCCCTAACCAAGAAAATGCCAGATTTTATGAAGGCATTTTCTAAATTGGTTTTCCTTTCTTTCAGATGAATTTAGCTTGTGTCAAGTAGGCATAAAATTGGCCAGCACAGCAGCAACCAAAATCCATATGGAGTTTTTCTTCCTTCCTTCCTTCCTTCCTTCCTTCCTTCCTTCCTTCCTTCCTTCCTTCCTTCCTTCCTTCCTTCCTCCTTTTCTTCTTTCCTTGCTTCTTTTATCCTTTCCATTCCTCTCTCTCTCTCTCTCTCTCTCTCTCTCTCTCTCTCTCTCTCTCTCTCTCTCTCTTTCTCTCTCTCTCTGTGTGTGTGTGTGTGCTGCAGGAATAAAATCTTTGGCTCCATATGTTGCAGTCAAGCACATGGTTGAGCCATACCCTGCATGAAAAAACTTTTTAAGAACTTGACTGAGATTTGCTGCCACACTTCCTACTTGGAGATTAGTTAACAGGATGAAACCTTGGTCTTCCTGGTTCACAGATTAACCAAGAGGAGGAGAAGACCCTGTTGACCTACACTGTTTGGGTATTGCATATATAAAACATTCTATTATGCCAATCCAAGGATTTATTTTCTTTCTTCCTATTCCATAGTCTAATTCATCTTCATTGAAATGACACCTAGGTAAAATGCTGGAATTCCAATTCCAATGTCTGTTACTGCTCCCTCTTTCTCTTTTATTTATAACATCTGTCTGGGAGACACCCAGAAAGACATAGTGCCCTTTGTGAATTCATGAGTTTAAGGAATCATCTAGATTTTATCTTTCAAGAGATGAGTAAGATAGGCCATAAAACACGTTTTAAAAGTGTTCACGAAAAGAAGTAGTATGCCCCGAAGAAAACAGACACCACATACCTTCATTTTATTTTCTCCTAAAACACTTTGCAAATTCCTATCAGCTCAGTTCTTTCAATTTATGTGCATGAATGTGTTCCTGGCAAAACTTCAAAATTCAACCCCCATAATTCTTAAAAAAAAGTCTACCTCTGGGCAACATATATAATCAACCCAAAAGATTAAAACCTGGAAATTTAAAATGTCATTTTTATCTTCAGCATTTGCAAAGCAATTACCAACTTCTCTAGATTTAAGACCATTAGCGTCTAATGTTGAGTATACTTGCCAAAGTACTTCGTTGTCAGCTGACATCGTGTAATAAAGTAGTATAGGAATATTCAACACGGCACATTCCACTCTGCTCGCTAATGTCTTAGACGCCAAAGACTAAGTTTACATGGAAATGATAATATACATATATGTTTTGTATATAATCATATATATGATTGTATATTATCTTCTGTTCTCCAATACGATATATATATATATATATATATATATATATATATATATATGGGAGAAAGATCTCAATTGGAGTTACCCTCCATGGGGGATAATGCTCCTTCCAGAGATATATGCTGCCAAATAAAAAATTCAGTCCATAGGGTTGTAGGGCAGGAGTTTCCTGGAGATTCCTAAAACAAGACAACCTATTGCCATTGCTTTGTGTTGCCCACTAATGTCTGGTGATTGAAGACACCACATGTTTTGGTAATGGGGTATGGAGATATAAAGCTGCAACTGACCAGAAAGGCTTCTTCCCCGCTGGCTGTATTCTATTTACTGGAAGGTTCTGTGTGAGGGAGAAAAGTTAACAGTCTTATCCAGCTGTTAATCCAGTGAGCTAGAGCAACAATCAACCCGCCAAAATATGACCATGGTGCAATAGTGCCGTGGATGTCATGGGGTTATCATCACTGTCTTACTGGATCTCAGGCCTGCTCCACGGGAGGAAGTGCATGCCAAGTAATGTAAACATTGCCAAAAACACATTGTTGAAGAGCTTAGAGTCCGCAGGGGTGGACTATACGCATCATTCTGCTAAATGCATATAGTATCAAACTGCCCTTGAAATTCACATATTTATATTTATCTCCTAGACCTCATCAGAGAAGTTTCCTTGTGTAATGAATGGTGGTTAACTCAGAAACTCACAGCTGAATAATCTATAGTGAACAAGTGTCAGACACAAATAGGACATCCATCCACAATACTCTCCCAGCATCCAGTGGCCATTGCAGAAGAGGGGGTGGGAAGATTCTAAGAGCAGGAGATTAGGGAATACTAAAGCAATAAAATGTGGCAACACTCTGCTATACTCATAGATCATTGCCTTGCTCAGTCATCACCAGAGAAGCTTCCTTCTGGGAACAGATAGAGACCCATAGCTGGACAATGGGCATAGAATGATAGATTTTAGAACAGTTAATCCTGAATGGGATGTCTCCATCAAATCCCTCCCTTCATGGATCAGGGAACTCTGTGGAAGAGGAGGTGGAAGATTGTAAGAGCCAGTGGGATTAGTGACATCAAAGAATCAGTGTCTTCCAGACACACACACACACATACACACACACACACACACACACACAGAGGCTGATCCACATATGAACATATTTGGCAATACACAGGACCTGCACAGATCTAGACAGATGTCATCCCAGACATGAAAGGGGAAATGAACACAAGCCCCCATCCATAACCCAGAAGCTATAATTAACTGATTATAACTTATAAAGGAAAAATTAGTTTTCTCCAATAGAGTCTCGTGAGGTATACAAGCCCGATGAAAGGGCAGGGCATAGATGACCAATACAAAACACTCTCAATGGTATTTTTGGAGAGCTGTTTCACCTCACAATCTTTATATGGTATTTTTCTCCCACTTCACAGATCTTTTGCTTATAGCTCCCAATTTTGTTTTATATTATTATTATTATTATTATTATTTGTGTGTGTTCAGCATCTCTATGTGTTTCTTGTGCTTTATCTCTACCTTTCTTCTTTCTGTTTGAATAGTTAATGCTATGGTTTCTTTTTCAAACTTTATCCTATTATCATTATCATTATTTCACATGTCTGTTTGTATTCTAACAAGAGAGAGAAAGAGTATGGATTTGGGTGGGTGGGGAAGTAGGGAGGATCTGGGAAGAGTTGGGAGGGGGAACAGTAATGAGAATATATTGTATGGCAAAAGACCTATCCTCATTAAAAATATAAATGCATACATTAAAAAAAACAGAAATAAAAGACAGGCTAGAGAGATGGCTCAGTGTTTAAGTGCACTGGCCACTCTTCTGGAGGACCCAAATTCAATCCCAAATCTCAACACATACATGGTGGCTCTATTCTCTATAACTTCAGTCCCAGGGCATCAAACTTTCTCTTTTGTCCTCCGAGTGCACTACACACACGTGGTGAACAGACATATACACTGATAAAACACTCACAGACATAAAATAAAAAAATGAAGACAAACAGAAAATAAAAATAAAAAAGGAAAGACTAAAGAGGAGGGAGGAGAGGTAGGGATGATTTGGGAGGAGGTGGGAGATGATATAGGAGGAAATATAGTTAAAATATTTTGTATAAAATTCTCAAAGAATTAATAAAAATGTGTTTTCCAGAAAAAATATAAATAATTTCAAACTGATCCTAATGATTATATATTCTCTTATGGCACAGAATCTGCTATAATACACAATTGGTGATTTTGATAATAAAAGTCACAGTGTTTTCCTAGAGATAAATTCCATAATCTTGCAAGACTCTTTTTCTTTTCTTTTGATGTTATAAACCTCAACTTGTGATGGATTCTGTATCCTCAGAGCTGAATGAATGCTACAATCCAATAGTGAAAGTGTGGGAATATATTTGTCAGGATGTAAATTTGTTTTTCTTTAAAGCATATTTAAACTTGCCTCTTTACCGTATGCAGTACTATGCTTGGGGTTTTGCAGCACAAGTAAATAAACGGTGTCATCTTGCTAGCGTACTCGTAAACCCAGAAGGATAGTGCAATAGGAAAGAATTCAAGGAAGGTTAACCAATTTAGATATTAATTGTAGAATAAAGTATTTTCCCTTGAAGTTATATTTAATGCATTTCCTAATACGTTTAGAGCAAGCATCAATTAATTTGATTGAGTGAAAACCTGGACAGAAGTGACATGGATCAGTCACTTCTGAAAAGTATTTTAGAGTATTTGCATGTTTTGCTTTGAAACATTTAAGAATTTAAAGATGCAGAGAGCTTACTTAAGATATCTAAATTTGGCTGCCTTAGTTATCCCTGTTGTGTGATAAAATACTGAAAAAGGAAATTCAAGAGAGTAAGGCTAAGGTTTGATTGTAGTTAGAGGTATTTTTCACAATGGTTTTGAAGTCAGGGAAGAGAAAGATGGGTTTCTTGTACTCAGTATATTTTCTTCATTATATACACTCCAGGATCCTAGCACAGGGAATGGTGTGTCCCACAGTGGTTACATCTTCCACTTCAATTACCCTAATCAAGATAATTCCTCACAGGCCCAGAGGTGTGCCCAGACACCTGTCTTCTAGGTTGTTCTAGATCTCATTCAGTTGACAACAGAGATGAACTCACAGGCTCATCAGAAATACGCACCTAGAAGTCAATCGTTCTCAACAGTTAGTGTGTGTATTGCTCACTGCTTATTCAATGCATGTGGATTTCTAAGTACGTGATGAAAATTTAATTTCAATGGTTATCTGAACAATGTTGTTTGAACTTAACTTGTAAGTTACAACTGAAAATCACAATCAAAAGCCAATTAATTATCCACAAAGTTACTCATCGCTTAGTCTCAGACTTTTTCTCCTAAGCACTACATTTATGTTACAAGAGAATCGTGCATGGTTTTAAACTTAGTTATGGAATCACTAAAATTGATAATATCAGAACACACAATATTCAGCTGTTTCATAAAGACAGTGTGTTGTGGAATATTAGTTGAAGATGTGCTACATTCATTTATGCTGTGGGAATATCCATTTACTGTTGCAAAGATGCGTTGCATTCTTTTATGCTGCATTTGTTTAACTCTGAAGTTGTGTTACTTTGCCTGCCCCAAACAGCTGATTGTTCTAATAAAGATCTGAATGGCAAGAGAGGGATAGGTGGGGCCTGCAGGCAGGGAGAATAAACAGAAGGAGAACAACCTAAGGGAGGCACAAAAGAAAAATGAAAAACGGAGGAGAGGAGGATGCTAGGGGCCAGCCACCCAGCAATATAGCCAGCCACAGAGTAAGAAAACATATAGTTATCCTCCTGAATATTAACCTTCATCAGGCGATGAAAGAAGACAGAGACCCACATTGGAGCACCGGACTGAAATCTCAAGGTCCAAATCAGGAGCAGAAGGAGAGAGAGCACGAGCAAGGAACTCAGGACCACGAGGGATGCACCCACACACTGAGACAATAGGGATGTTCTATCGGGAACTCACCAAGGCCAGCTGGCCTGGGTCTGAAAAAGCCTGGGATAAAACCGGACTCTCTGAATATAGCGGACAATGAGGACTACTGAGAACTCAAGAACAATGGCAGTGGGTTTTTGATCCTACTGCACGTACTGGCTTTGTGGGAGCCTAGGCAGTTTGGATGCTCACCTTACTAGACCTGAATGAAGGTGGG